>NC_056733.1:240935624-240975624 GCF_019279795.1 Protopterus annectens | reverse complement strand
CAATCCATTGGCTGCATGACAGCTTACGTAATATCTAGATGGAAACAAAAAGGATGTGAGGCATGAAAAAATAAATTACTTTTTAAATACATTACTGGAATGCCAGTCAAAAAAAAGTATAAGAAAAACAAGCAGCACTTAACTCAAATCACTTCTCCTTGCAATCCAGTTCTAATTATAATTTATATTCAGCTTTATTAAAGTATCAAGTAACATGCTGAAAGTAGCAATCTCTGTGATACCCCCACTTGTAAAAATGTTTCTTATCCAAAAAAGACCTGCTGCCTGACAACAACTATCTACTTGTTTCATGGGGAAAACATGATCAAAGTAAAAAATGAAAAGCAAACAAGCTCAACATATATTGCTTAAAGGATTACTGCACAGGATATGGACCACGCATGATAGATTGGCATTCTGTTTAGTTTGCAGGTAAAGCCTGTAATGAGCTTAACATAATGTAATCCTGTCCTTTATTACAAATACTGTCATATGCATTTCAATACCCAAGGCTTATACTTATCTAGTTATATAAGTATTCTCTGCATGGCAACAACAGAAAGGCTTTCAATGTTGGCAATACTGCTTATTAAAACTTACTTGCATCTTACAATATCAGACAAGCTGACCTGATGATCATTAAAGCACTGCTACTTAAACACAGAGCAAAAGGCACTTTCTGAATAATAATAATAAGCATAAATCAGCAGTATAAAAATATGACAGAAACCAGAACATTCTGCAAAATCAATGACAGATGAAAGGCCACTGTAGTACTTGTGTTTACCTTGGATGGGGGGGGGGATAGTCTGCACATTTACACTGCATAACTGCTCCTTGCCTTGCTTGGACACATCCAGAGTCACTACATGGGGGAGTGGGGTGCAACAAGCTTGTCACAATTTGAAATGTCTCTGGCTGACTGTGATGGCCCTGACAGATTTGTCATAACTCTCAACCTCAGAGCAAGAAATCTGGACAAAGCCATACATAGAAGTGGGACAAAGGCCCAAAAATAAGGACAATTTTTAAATATTGCTCTTATAAACTTAGAAAGATAACAGAATAGTAAGTATTGCATTAGTATGAATTTTCTGAAGGGTATGAAATCTGAATCTGAAATGTCTGTCATTATTTCTAACTTCAGTCTTTAATGATTTGCCAGTAATTTACCAAAAAAAACACAATTTTATGAAAAATGGACCAAAAATGTGATGCAAAAATATAAAATAGCCACACAATACAGCTGGGAACCTGTCAAAGAAGGGACACTTTTTAATATTAGTACTGCTAACTTGAGCAGCTGACAAAATAAAAGAATCTACATACATTTCTGAAATAAAAGTAATCTATAACTGATTATTACAGTTATTTATTTATTAATTGTAAACCCTCCATGTTTTCTTCCAAAATTGCCATTTTGCAGTGGGATTATTAGGGGAAAAGCAACATTTTGAGCCAAAATCAGGGACAGTTGAGAGGTTTGGATATGCCTAATTCTATAAAGCAATTTATTTGCACGTACCTCTCAACCTGTTAATACAGGAAATCTGGACAAGGCCAAATATATTGAGGGAACATACAAACACTGCTAAAAATTGCTCTTGTATAAACTTAAGACAGATTTGCCAGAAAACCACACATTTTATGAGGAACAAACCAAAAATAAGAAGCAAGTATCTATTCATTCTGCAAAAATATGGACAGCTGAGAGGTATAGTTCAACTGGGGCTGTCTGAATTTGCTGCCCCTCCCCTCCCAAATCATGGTCGAATGGAGCCTCCCCTCTGCAGCCATTCCAGGGTCCCATTCCTTGGTTATTTTGCCCCATTTACCATAAACACTGTAATGTGCATACTGCTTTACTTCTGCAATGATTTGGATTTCATTTGAAAGTTTTATTTTGCATTTTTACAGCACAAACCCCAATAGATATCTGCTAAACAAAGCAATGCAGTCTCACAATGAAAACAGACTTAGCATTAAAACTTCTTTGCCCTTGAAACTCACATGCATTGAAACAGCACTGAAACCCACATTCAAAGAAAATACATTTTGCCAGGGGCAGATAAAGATTAACTTTGGGCTGTTTTCAAATCATAGGCCCCTTTTGGGCTGTTTTCAAATCATAGGCCCCTTGAACAAAAAACACACACATGCTCTTTGATACACCTTTCCGATTGTATTAAATTGTATTCCTTGTACAATACAGCACAGTTGTTAGACGGCATTTTAAATTTATTGTTATGAACATTTTTCCAGTAAACGATGAAATAAAATGCATGCACCGATGACAAAACTGCCCAATTCAGAACATTTCCATCATAAAAGTCGACTCAACCTTCTACAGTCCACCATTATCAGTAAATATGCACAATCTCTGAAGTAGTAAAAGTCATCTAAATAATTCCACATTAAAGAAGGGGAAGAAAATGTTTTTGCAAGAAACCTTTGTTTATCAGACTTCTTTATTTAAATGGTGCCATTCAGAGAAACTGTCAGATTTAAAGAAAGCATTGTGCAGGTATGCTGCAATTGGGCAAATGAAATGGACTAATACTTTGTTTTAAGTTTTATTTATGTTGCCATCCTCCAGTTCATGGTTTTGCCAAAAAAAGTAAATGCTGTGTAGAGTTTTATAAATAAAAGTTACTATTTCTAAAAAGAAAAAAAGAAAGAAACAGGTATTTTCACTCCATAAATCATGTTTGGTGGATGCAGCAGGCAATTACTATCTCCTTAATTCCACTTACTGTTGCCAGTGAGTTTTTCCCCCCTCTTATAATCTGTCAAGGATTCTGTCTGACATGAGTAGTCAGTCTCTAGAGGGTCATCCTGAGGCAGGGGGCATATGGCACTACAGTCGAGCAGTTCCTTCTGTTGACTACTACCATCACTAAACGGATGGTGGTTGTAACCTAATCTTTGGCATATATGAATTATGTTGCTGTTTAAACCACACATAGTGCTGAATGCCTAGAAGCACAGCTGTTGACCTTTGAAAAGATATCTATCTAGGAAGGCAGGAGGCATACTAGCTAGGCAAGAATCCCAGCAGCACATGTTAAGTAGGAGGTCCTCCATGGATACATGGACATCACTAGCTTGGCCTCTAGTGACTTGGATAAGGTAAAGGTGACCTTAATAGCAAGGGAAGAAGTTACCTCAGAGAACAGATCCTCAAATTCAATGAATGGAGTTTCTGTAGAATTAAGAACATCTAGATACAGCTATTTCATTTGAAATATATCATGAAGTTTGCTATGACCCTGCAGGGGTAAACATTAAAGAAACTAAGATGGAAATTCTAGTAAAAGATTATTTCAAAATGGGTTTACCAATAATTGTTAAGGAGTGGGGGTGTCAGGCAGACCCACAGGATGCAAAATCCTTTGCAAAATTAGAGGATTTTCTGATATCAAACTGTATAGAAATAAACACTCAAACAGTTTACTGAAAAGTCAAGGAATAAAGGGAAAGAAACCATGTCTTCTATGCTTTTCTTTCGATGGGGAAAGAGAGTGCACATTGATGAGCAACATGGGGGAAATCAAAACAGAAATTCCCATTAGGGAACTAAAAAAGTGGATGGGGTGAGCAGGATATGGAATGTGTCCAGGCTGGCCTTCTGTTATTATGCCAGTGCCACACAAAATTAATGAAATGTGTTGTTAAGCTAGTGGGGTAAGAGTTACAAGATTTGCTTGACTCTTGGAGTGTGATCGCTCTTCTAGAAGCTTGATACATTTCTAGAAAAAAAAAGTCCATTCAGAAAAGACAGTAAAATTAATATTTATATATTGAGAAAAGAGAAAGTACCCAGTTGCTCTTTAGGAGGTAGAGGCCCAGTTTGGGAAAGAGCTACACTTAGTAGCAGTGGTGCTCACCTTTAACCATAATGTAGTCATTGCAAATGATGGAAGCAGTGGGAACAGGACATATCTCTTTTACAGACTCACTTCTTTTAAACTACAGGTCATCAGAATTCTCCCCTAATATATCACTGACTTTCTCAAGGTGCTCAGCTACTTCTTATCTCAAAGACATACCTGTCTGGTTACCATATATCTCCCCCTGCATATATTCTGCTAAATATTCCTCACTAACTCATCACCCACAGAACTTAATCTCTGTCTCATCTCACAGTAATTCTCTTCTTCTTTATCCTTATCCAAGGACCTTCTTTGCATTACTCAATATATCAAACTGCCTTTATTTGTATATTTATATGTAAATATATATCTAGATAGATATCTCACTACTTGAGTGCCTCACTACCTCCAATACTGTATTTCTATAAAAATTAAAGTGTGTATTGAACAGTGCAACCACCAAAATTGTCTTTGTATTAATTTTGTATAAATGTTTTACTTTAATGTTCATTTACTAGAGTGCTACCTCCAAAACTATCTTTGTATTACTTTTACAAAGCCTTCACTTTAATGTATATGTATTGCATAGTGCAGTTAACTAATTGTTGAACTCTTGACATGCTTCTGTTGTAACCTTATGCATGCTGTTGCTTAAATATATGTCAATTGCCATAATAACTTTGCATGTATAACCATGAATCTTTTATCTGGGCATCTCTTTAATTCACAGTCAGAATGCATTTATTTACTTATTTAATTTCCTTTTCTTAACTGGGTGGGTGAGATGGTTTACTGATCTTTTTCACTCACATCCTGGTTGCAAATACAAGTAATAGCTGTGTAATTATAGCTTGCTCATTAATAACTAGAACATTTCCAGCACCATTATGCAAACAGGAAAGTTGGTATTTACAATAGAAGCTGTCTGAGTTATAAGAGTTATACATGAGGATTTCAAGTTGTCCAGAATATTACATGTTTTTTCTTTTCCAGCTGAAACAACATTTGATGCCAGACAATCAGCCAGAGTCTTAAAAGCAGTTACACTCTGCCTTCTTTTACAGGTGTGCTTTTAAAGATTTTCTGAATGCTATGAATGAATGAATGAATGTTTTTACATCAGTCACAATAGCATATTGATTTGTGCTATGTAAAAGAAACTAGTAGAAAAAAACATGGTCCACTAAGAATGTAGCAGCCATATTCAACACAGGCACACACACACACACACACACACACACACACACACACACACACACACACACACACACACACACACACACACACACACACACACACACACACACACACACAAACACGAGTACCTTATGTACCACTGCCATGGCAAACTGCAGCAGGTACAGAGAGAACTGACTGAGAACTCACTACTCAACAAGTATAAAGAATTTCTTTAATGGCTAATATTAAAAAAAAAAAAAAAAAAAAAATGGAGAGAAAGAAATTCCTAAAATTAAATAAGTTAATGCAACTTTCTCTCAAAAAATCTGTAATTACTAATAAACAGAAATACTGATTTCTTCTTACCTTGAGATTCATTCATTATGACAGTTAAAAAAGATGCAGTTGGCTGGGACAATAAAAAATACTACAGCACATACCACCAAGAAGAAAACTTGAGTCTCTGTACTCTAGTTCTTCTAACTTCTTCAGTTCTTCTTCTTCTTCAGCTGCTAACACCCAGCACAGCTATTAATTAGCTGACAAAAATATATTTAGGCCGCCAAAAAAAAAATAAAAATCCAAATCCAGAAATCCTTCACTTGACTGTGACTGTCACGATTCAAGAAACAATTTGAATCAGTCCACAAGTTCCCACAAACCAAACTGGCTGCAACTGTTTGACTCTCGCTCTTTTCCCAGCACATAAAGCCCGAGAAGAGAGCGACAACCAATCAGCAGCCATTTAGCCCAAGCACGTCATGTACGTGCCTGCGGACGTCGCAGTCCGAACCCCTTCCAATTCTATGCAGTTCCAAACCGCATAGACTGCTGGGCATCACACTGATGCCTTCATTTGCTCACCGGGCTGCAGCAGAAACAAACAGAAAAAAAAAATCTTTATTTGAAACCGCCGCAACCCGAGGTGATCAAAGTGCGCATGCACGTACTCGCTAAGGCAGGAACTTGAAAGACGAGTCGCAGGACTCGCGGAGTCGGAGTAGTCTGAACTGTGACTGTGAGACAGTAAAAAAAAAAAAAATAAACAAAAAAGTACTTTTTTCTTTTTTTTGTTGAGGGGGCTGCAGTCCGGCAGTCCGATGCCACGAGCCGCCCCTATACACACACATATATGTGCATGTTTAAATGTATACATTTACTAAAACTCTTTTGTGTATACACACACTCACACACACACACACACACACACACACACACACACACACACACACACACACACACACACAAATATATATATAGAGAGAGTTTTAGTTTATTAATGTGTTATTTGCAAGCCCCAAAATCTTGTAGAACCTATGGCAATTTGTGAAGCTAACATAAGAAGATAATATTAGGAAATTAAATAAGTTTTCTATGGAAGAATTTGTCATAAGTAGATACATATAAGATCTGACTAATCTCTAATTTGTTTGCACTCAGTTTTACTAATTTTTCTATATAATGTGTCTGTCTTAAGACAGAAGGAGTTGTCATTTAGATACAGGATTATGATCATGTATGAGATCATAGCACTGTTACACATTTGAGACATGGATGTTGCGAAATTCACCTCAGGAATGAAGCTTGAGAGATGACTGTTGACATCTATGTCAAGAACAGATTACTAGTTCTTTATGATAGGAGAGACCTGATCAAAATTCCTTGTAGTACATGAAACTTCAGCTGCTCTGATCTGCAACCGGTTAGATGGAAAAAAGTATAAGAATAAAAAGTGTTTTATGATTTTCAATGCTATGAAACACTTAGCAGTCCCATGCAGTCAGTGGTCAAAAGCAAAGGGCCAGATTCAGAAAAAAAAATCACATACGTGAGCAGATAAAAGCAAAATATCACAGACCAAGTAGTGTGATGTAGACCAAAGATGATTATCTATGCAGTATGAGCACTATTGTGTGATGGGTAAGATTAATTAGGGAATTCACTGGCAAAAACTCAGGTTGCGTAATGACTGGCACAATGTGACAGTGGTCATGTGACCTTATGAGCCCATCTGCATGCATGCAGCAAGTCTGCAATGATGAGTAATGATGCAATGATGCATAATGATGCACCACTATAAACACAACTGACAGCCCTAACAACAACTAGTGAAGTCACTATTACTGTTTTCGTATAAATAGAAGGAAATGGTTCTATAGGAGGAAGAACAAGCAGAGCAATACACAGAAGGGCAAGGGAAAAGGAAAAGTGATATGTACGAGGAGAAATAAGGGTATATTTTTAGGGGACTGATGTCCATTTATTTATATTTCCAAGAAGAATAGAGGGAGAAGGTAGCAAGGGGAAGATGTGGTTAGGGAAGGGGGTATAGTGTTGGCAGCAGGGGCAGACAAACAAACACAAAGGACAAACAAAGACCGACACGGGTTGGGCAATACAAAGGACAGATACAGACAGACAGAGGGAGGGCAATAGGTGATGAGGACAACTGGGTTACTAACAGGGAAGGGAACTGGCACACAAGAATAGGGAACATGAGTGGGGATAGGGTGGGATGCTGGCTAACTGCCATGCTGCACAGTGCCACACTCAACATAATGTCCATCTGTCAATTCCATGATTATCTGTATGGCTGGGCCCAGCCACTGCTGGCCTGCTGGTCAGGGTCAGGCAGGTGTGTGATTCTATCAGTTGCATAAGCATATATTCCAGACAGCCAATGTGGGTCCCCAGCCACTGGTACACCAAGGCAGCTACCAGGTCTTCTACCTCCAGCAAAGTGACATATGAGATCCACCAGTGGTTCCCACTGTTGCAGAGTCTACACTACCCACTACAGACAAACCACAATAGAGCACCAGGCAGCCTTCCAGGTTGCCACTGATGGATGACCTATGTCACTCTACAGAGAAGTTACCCTGGAGATGGCTGAGGAGCCAGCAGGCAGTAGCTGGGCAGGTGCACCATGTGGTAGTTGCTGCCATACAAAATTCATTGCCATGGCAAACACTGTATAAAATATAAAAGTAAATGAAGGGAAGCAAACAGAAACAAACAAACAAAAAATGAATAAATAAAAAAATAGGGTAGTGATAAAGAGAAAGAAACTCAAAAGCAATTATAGCTGATATGTTCTACTCTGGTTGGTTGGCAGAACAGTTCCTGGAGGAGTATAATGCTGTTAATTAATTATGCAACGGCAAACAAATGACAATATACCAGGCCAAACAAAAAGGTAGTACAGCATAACGTGTGCCACAATGGTCAGGACTAAATGCCACCTAACTTGTTCCCCCCCATGTATATGCAATGTGAACAGTGCATGAGTTACAAAGAGTGACCACAAGGACCAGGGAAGCTGGGATGAACAACACAGGAGCATGAAGTGTCCACCCCAAAGAAGCTTAATATCAGTTGGCAAACACAGCTTACCAGACAGTGTCCTGCATTGCATCATGGGGACCATGCCATGTAGGCACAGCTACAGATATCCAAGCATAATGCACATGAGCTACAGACACCTGGTGGCATTAATGTACAATAACATACTACAGTCACCATTAAACAGGACACAACTCTGCACAGCTCCTCATGGTGTCCTGCAGAGTGATACAGGCAACAGAGAGACCCAAGAGAGACTTTTTCAGATTTAAGTATTTTTTTCTCTTTTAAAAGTTTAAATTGCATTTGCCTTCTGCTTTTTACAGTTTTTGCACTTGTTTTATATCAACTTAAGTCATTTTTGTATTGTATAACTGTTGTAGGCAACACACTAAAGTGCTCTAGCCTGTTTATAGCATTTACAGTGTTTTCTGTGTGTCTTTCTGCCGTTTCCTGAAAAAAACAAAACAAAAAAAAAAAACAAACAAAAAAAATTCTATTTTCCCGCCTTTGATGAACTAGATTAGTCCAGATTTCAGGTTTTGCTGAATTCCGGACTTTGGTATAGTTTCCTGTGTTGCCCATATCCTTACTTGGATAGGAGGAAGCTTCTCTGTTCACCAGTGAGAGTGGGGAGCTTTGAGCAGCCTATCTGTCCCTGGAGGAGTGGTCTCAGCCCTGAAACTAGTAGCTTATTGGCCGTTTTGGGTCAATTCCTATCTCTTTCAGTTTCCCTGCTTTAAAACGCGCATTTGCACGGTTTTGCACCATTTTGCACATAGCGCAGCATCGGGCAGCGCCACTTAAACGGGTTTAAACTATTCCCAGCTCCACAAAGTCTGCTCTTCACTTTTTCCTTTAGAACTGTTCTAAATCTCAAAGCAAGCACTCTGTTTTCATTCTAAAGCCCTGCAGTTGCTCGTATAAGTAATCTTATAAGTAAGCACTAATAAACTAAAGCACTACACCCTCTTATACTCCCTTTAAGTACTTGGCTCCCTATTGGTCCTTTTTGATCAGTCAAAAAGTAGTTCCTTATACTATTCTGGCATGTCCAAAAGTCAGTTTCGAGTTTACTCTCCAGTCCAGCTGGTGAATCTGGGAATCTTGAGGCAATGTTACAACTGCCTTTTGTACACAGACCACCCTTTCCTCCTCCCAACAAGCTCAAATATATGTGAGAGATGCAACTATATAGCCAAACTGGAGGCTGAGCTCTCTCAACCCAGTACTGGCACAGTCAGTCAGGAGGAGAAGATAACCACACACACCACAAATCCAGTCTCACATAGACCTATCGCAACAGCAAACCAAACACATAAACACAGAAAAACATATTCGGAGGCTCTAAATAAAAATCTGCCCAAGCAGCAGAGACCTGCAAAGCAGACTTCCAAGCAACCGCTACCCCACAACAATACTCACGTATCACATAGTTCACAAAGTCAGTGTGCCACACAGTCACAGTCCTTAAGGCTAAACAACACACCTAATACACTTGTAATAGGTGACTCTATTGTCAGACACACTGACATCCCACTCACCAGGCTGAACAAGGAGAAGGTCACTGTAAGCTGCCTGTCGGGTGCCAGGATCCGCCACATAACACAAGCACTCGGGTCACTCCAAAGCAAGTACAAATATGACTCCATCATTGTCCATGCTGGTGTGAATGACCTGAGACGTACCTCCCTGGACTACATGAAAAGAGACATAAAGGAGCTCTCTGATCATGTAGCCCAGGCCAGTATGACCCTGACCTTGAGTAGCATCTTACCCTCACAAAGAATGATACCACAGTATAAAGACAAAATGATCAATTTTAACAATTGGCTAAAGTACTGGTGTCATTCAAAGGGGATCCAGTGTCTGTCAGCCTGGGATGACATGCTCAACAAGCCACGTTGCTTCACTAGGGACAGCTTGCACCTGTCATCCCTGGGCTTTCGAATACTGGCTAAGGCTCTTGCCACCCCCATAGTGCCTTTTTTAGGCAAGGCTCAAAGACAAACCCACCTCCATAGACAACACAAGGAAAAAGAAACTAAGGGTAATGCTGCTCAACGCCAGAAGTCTAAACCTCAACATGCATGCACTCGAGGCTCTCCTCAGTATGGAGAATATCGCTATCTGTGCAGTAACAGAATCCTGCTTCAAGGCTCCCGAGAGCACCCCAGCACTACCAGGTTATACCTCATACCATGCTTTTCGGCCCCAAAACTCGGACCGAACCACAAAAGGAGGGGGAGTATCCATATTCATCAAAGATACCCACACCTCCAGGTTAGTGGCACTGCACAAAGCATCGGAGACCATCCATGTGCAACTAACAGTGGGAAAAACTGCCTTTCAGTTTGTAGCCTGCTACAGACCACCCTCCCAAACTCAGGAATCCCACTCAGCTTTCCTGAGAACACTGGAGAATATGAAGGTCTCTTCAAACACCATCATATTGGGTGACTTCAACAACCCAAACATAGACTGGGAGCACTACTCAAGCCCCAACACCCTTGCCCAATGGTTCCTAGAATTTATAAACTCAAATGCTATGGAACAACTGGTCACCACTCCCACAAGAGGGGGAAACATATTGGACCTGATCATCACCAACATGGGGACTCTATGTTCCATACCAGAGGTATACCCCTCACTGGTAAGATCTGACCATAAATTAATCTCACTGGACATCCATATCCCATCCCCACCCCCAGCCAAGGAAACCACGGTGAAGAACTTCTCACAAGCAAACTTCACACTTCTCAAAACCAAAGTGGAATCCTTCAAAGCCCCCGGGCCAGTGAAAATACAGCCCAAACCGCAGAATCCTTTACAAACGCATTCTATGGACACCTACAGGAATGCATGGATTGTGCTATCCCAAATAAAACCAAGACTCACTCCTCCAAAGGCAGGAGACCTGTATGGTGGACCCCAGCCATAAATAAGCTATACAACAGAAGGAGGAAGCTACTAAATGATAGAGCAAAATCCCAAAAATGGAAGGCATCTCTGATCAGTACTAGCAAGAAACTACGATCCCTCATAAAATCATCTAAGGCCAGCTTCGAAAGAAAAATTGCACAAGACGCTAAAGATAATCACGAGGCCTTCTTTAGTTTTGTCAGGAACCTGGGTGGCAACTCCCAGATATGCTCTGAGTTAGTCCAAAATGACAAAAAATACACTGAACCCACAAACATTGCCAACATCCTGGCAGACAGGTTCAGTGCAAACTTCTCCCCCCCTTCCCCCCCAAAAAAGCAAATGTCTATCCCAACAGAGTGTAGCCTCCCTGACATCATAGATGCACAGGTGAGAGCTGCCCTCTCCAAAGCAAAAAACACAGCATCAATGGGACCGGACGGTGTCCCGGGCTGCGTCTTACACGAGCTCCAAGAAGAACTGAATCCTCACATAAAGTCACTGTTCAATCTCAGCCTTACTACAGGATATGTACCCAAGGAATGGCGTACAGCAACAGTGGTCCCACTCCACAAAGGTGGCGCCACAACGGACCCCGGAAACTATTGCCCTATAAGCCTGACTAGCCTGGTTTGCAAAGCTATGGAGCGTATCATCATGAAACTCATAAACAAAGACATTGGGATCCTCCAAACACTGGATCCTACCCAATTCGGCTTTGTTAAGGGCAGATCTTGCCTCTTGAACCTGGTTGACTTCTTTGAAACAGTCACCACGGCCATAGATGAAGGGAAGGTAGTCCACACAGCCTACCTGGACCTCGCAAAAGCCTTCGACACAATACCCCACTCGGGCATCATAAATAATCTCACTAGCTTAAATATCAACCCCTATGTCACAAGATAGGTTGCAAACTGGCTCAGGGATAGAACCCACATGGTCAGAATTGCAGGTGCCATGTCAGACTCTAAACCAGTTACAAGTGGCGTCCCACAAGGCTCAGTCCTGGGACCTCTCTTGTTCGGTATATATTTCTCTGAGGTACAGGCTAACACGGGAGGACTATGGCTGACCAAGTTCGCAGATGACTGCAAACTGGGTGCCATAATCGACTCGCCAACTGACACAAGCATCCTCCAAAAGAGTCTCACAGAGATGGATAACTGGTGCCAGAGCCATGGCCTAAAGCTAAATGCCAAAAAGTGCATAGTCATCCCCTTTGGGAAAAATAAAGTGCCCACAAATTACCACATAGGTGGTAATCCATTAAGTATGGAAGAAGTAATTAGGGATTTGGGGACCCAAGTAGACAGCAATCTCTCCTTTGACAATCACTTTGCCAAAGTGGTTAGAAATACCTTCTATATAGCCTACCTTATCATGAAAGGGTTCGCATCTAGATCAAGAGAGGTCATTGTGCCCCTCTACTCATCACTCATCAGGCCCATAATTGAATACAATGTCCCATTTGGGATGTACCTTACCCGACACCTGCAGCAACTGGAAAGACCCCAAAAGTACCTCACCAAGAGGATCAAGGGACTCAAACAGATGCCCTACGCAGTTAGGCTAAAGAAACTCCAGCTCTACTCAGTTGCTTACCGCCTACTCAGAGGCGATCTGTGCCTGACGTATAAAGCCATGTCCAAACCAGAATTAATGGGCATGCTCCACCTCAGGAAATCCAAATCCCTTAGAGCCACATGCTCCAGGGACTTAAACCTCAGCACAGAAATAAATAGGACATGCTGGAGGGACAGATTCATATCCCAGAGGCTCCCCTCACTCTGGAACAAAATCCCAATCCATGTTAGGCAGAGCCCCTCAATGACACTCTTCAAGAGAAATCTTGACGAGTGGATGGGAGATCGTAGGTTTACCCCTGGGATCTCTTCTGTGTCCCTACTAGACAGAGGCACAGTAAACTAACCTTAAAAGGGCTATCTTCTGCGACCTACTATACAGAGGCACAGTCACCTAATCTAAAAGGGTGGCAAAAGCCAAACATACTCTGGCTAGGCTTATAAATGCCCTAGGGCAGATAGCCTAGTATCAACCTATGAACCTGTTAAACATCAACTAACAACCTATAAGATGTACGCCCATGGTATGCCAGGTATAACTGGCACAGACAGTGTAGTTTAAATGGACAGTGTAAGAGCAAGGATTGGTAACCTATCCAGGGCACCGTGTATGAATAGTAAAGGAAAACCCATGAATATGACACTTTAAGAAGACAAACAAGTTCTGAAGTACACAATGACACCTTGGATAGTGATAGAACACCACTGTCAGCACAGTTATCACTACCATGCCACCGTTGGGAATCTCTGGAAGTAAGATGGATGGTAGAACAAAAACCATGCACTGCCAAGGTTAAAGCTGTATGCAATAATTAAACTAAAACAGAAAATAAAGCAGGTCTGTGAAAAATATCCAGTTATAGCTTAACTGGTATATACCCCAAAACCTGGATAGCCTTGCTTGGTGCTTCTGGCAAATCAGCTTATTGTCCTCTATCTCACCAGCTGCTGAAAATCAGAAAACAAAACAAAAAAAAGATGCCCACCCTCCATGAGTCATACATATGGCTGAACACTTATACTGACCTAAATACAAGTAACCACCTGTCAGCAATTCTTCCTGCAGAGCTGAGGTTCACTATCCCTAAGCTCCTCTTCTCGTTGGCTAAAAAGGTCATGATGGTACCTTTATATGTCATGGTACCAATGCAGACACTGCTCTCCAGCATGGGTGATGCCCATCACATCACTCACTACCCTGATCAGGTATCCACTTTGTACAAGGGACCATTAACAGAGTTCCCCTACCAGGCACTCTTGATGGTCCCTAAGAACGAAGGTACAAGATACAGAAGGATTTTGGTTTCATTCCTGCAGTGCACAAGAGCCCTCCCACACTCAGCACCTTTAGATACCATACCTACTTCACTAGCTGCAGTGTAAAAGAAAATGGTAGCAGATTTATGCTGACACAGACTGCAGGTATCATGTAGCACTAATTGATGGGCAGCAGGGCAGTATGACAGAGCTCAATGGCATCATACAGTCACACATTACCAAACCCCTTGCCAGAGCAGTGTGAGAGGGAACATGCTGGTCTAAAGTTTTGGGCCTTGTACAACCCATGTCAATGTCCATACTTAGAGAGAGTGAGACTGATTAAGGAGCAATTAACCCTGCAGAGGTCATGGACCTGCCAACACAAGAGCAGTGTGCTTTGCGTTTTTTATACAAGTTGCAAGTGCATGGGAAAGCACAAGCCTCATTGTGCAGTCAAAGGCTAATATGCAAGGCTTAAAATGTGAGATTCAGAGACCTTGACTCTAAATTACCTCAATACCGTAAGTGGCACACAATGATCCACGAACCTGCTGAATAGAAACAGCTGTGGCCACTGTAGTGCTCATTATGCTACAGAATTTCACTGGACTAGTAACTGAAATTATTTCGGGGTATGGCTTTCAGTCTACAAACGAAAGAGGAATTCTACAACTTCTGTGGTAAAGGTGTACAAGACAGGAGCAAGTGAGAAGAATGACTTGATAACAGCGGTACACTTTTGTTGTTGTTGGAGGGTGGCTGCTACACATCTATCTGCCGATAAGATACAGAGAGAGATTTGTCATCAAGCTCATTGCATAACTACATTGATCTACAGATTACAGGAAAGTGTAATATGTGATGGGGTAAGAGAACACAGGTCATAGGCAGGTGGAGAGACTAGCTGGATAAATCTAAGACTTTTATTGGAAGGGTGGCCCCATAGACACATGATGACATGTATGTAAGAAGCACAGGGAGATACAACAACAGATGACTGAGAACACGAGTCAAGTGCAAGCAGCAGTAGCCAACCAAGGTATTGGCTGTAGGTTTGTGTTGTAATGTACACTGTATGTACGTAGATCAGATACAGAACGTAGTGGACAAGGTGAGATGGGAACAGTACACAAGCTATCATGCACTAGGCAGGAGTGACTATGTGGAGCATGTAATGGTCATGCTGTATTGGGTACCAGCACACACAGGCTGCTGAAAGAGTGCACAGCACAACACAGTCCAACCCATTGTTGCCCTAGTGGAATGCTATAGGGATCTGTCCTGTGATACTGTGGTATGGTAAGTGTAAGCATTTTATGGTGGTATAGCTGCCATTGTGTGTAAACACAATAGCTGTTGCTGTATATATGGTATGTTTATATCCTATTCATAGCTGCATTTCCACACTTACAATCTGACACATGGTGCTTAAGGACAGGAATAAGCTAGCAAAGTTCTTCCAAGTAGAGATGGGAGTGCTACTACAGGCCTTATGTGAGCATGGGCTGCAGATACTGCAAACAGAAAACAGTGACCAGGCCTGTTGTAACCATATTTGCTGTGAGCTGGACATGGACATGAATGCTGACAGTGATCACAACACAACAGCCCTTTAGGTGTGCCGCAGAGTCACAAATATGATCCTTCATGCCCACCAGATGGTCTAAACCACTGCAAGGAAAGGATGACAATAGGTGGGAGTCCACCCCAACCACCATGGAGGATTTTATGTTGTCCCTGCCTTAGAAATCAGTCAGAAATGGCCTTTAAATGTACTGGAGCCCTTGATGTAAGAGTTGAACTGGATGCATCATCCCATGTTTCTGTTGGGGATGCACTAGGTTGGTTTTACCTTACATCAGTGACATAGTTTAGAGGTATGCCTTTGTTATAAAATCAAGAATGCTCAACACAGCCATCTCTCCTATACAGACATATCTGAGATGCAGGCACAAAATCATACATTGCAAGGTACGGTCATTTACATTTTTTGCATAGCTATTATCAGTACCACTGGCACATCATAGGGTGCTGGCACTGTTGTAGATCATTGTGTGCATTGTACCTAGTCAGCCACTGTCACTAGACAGCACATGGATATAAGTTACTCAGTACGTGCAAGATTAGTGCCATTTTGTATAGCCAGTCAGAATGAATGCAGGCATGAATGGAGATGCACATGCGAATGTGTTCAAAGTAATGAGCCAGTCAGTTAGCTTAAATATATGTCCAGTTACAGCTCCTGATGTGTTTATGTACAATAAACAACTTGAACCCATCACAGTGCCTCAGTGTCTCATTTGAATACACATGATATGTGACAACTGTCACACATTAGTAATATTGCACAACTGTTTATCTTTCTTCTTTCACTATTTCTATGGTTATGGAATCCTCAGTCATATCAACAGCCATTCCTGATATTGGTACGACTTCAGACACTGATAATGATAGCACCCTTGTGGTAACAATGTCTGAAGGTACAACAGCACTATCAGCGATGACTGTGGAGAGCATACTACTACCTATACTACTATCCATGTTCAGTGATGCTGTTGCCTGTGGAATCCACCCTCACTTCTCCAAAGTCCATGGAAGGACGGATCATCTTCATCTCTTGCCCATGCACCTGTAGTGGGTGATGGCTCCTCCACAGAGCATGAGGATAGGGGTCAATAGCAGCAGACTAGTAGCAATCACTGTCATACATCTCAGTCACTCCCTGACATAGGTTCCACAATGGGTACTTAACAATGGATGTATAGGGCAGTCATCCAGGCACAGGCGAAAGCAACCACCAATCTTCTAAAGATGACTGGTGCAATGCATGCCCTGCATGACAACATACATGAGGATTTTCAAATTCTGGATCACATAACAGGCTTGATAGAAACTTGGCTGCATCTCTGCCTCACTTGTTCAATCTGATACCACACACCATGGTCAATGCCATTCCCATGGCCGCTGCACATCTGTTTCCACTGTTCATGCAGTCCACAAGGTGGGCAGGTCAAACTCATGTACTGCTACCTCCTACACACCACCCATTGGTGGTGTGCTTGTTGAAGCATAGTGTGGATGATTGCACAAATGTGGAGTATGTGGCACCAGGTGCATGGCAAGGCCAGGTGGCCACAGTCTCACAGTTCACACCTGTCCATGCTGGCTGCTGATGGTGCTACTGCCCTTCCTCAGAGGGGACACGCCCATGGCCAGGGTTATTCACAATCTGTGTTCCTCCCTCTTGAAATTTCACAAAACCTGTCATGCACACATACACACAATGCAACCAATTCTGCAGGAACTGTGTCCCATGGAACCCATTCTAAACAAGTGCCAAGTCCTGCTGGACACTGCTCACTCTCAGAAAGCAGTACCCCTCCATACACAATATGCCCATCTCCCCTAATCCCCTAGCCATATCACACACTCCAGTCCATGCCCTTATTTAATTTCCCCACTGAGCCCATTGCTGTTAATTGTCACTGTGCCCCTTCCAATCTGTGCATACAATGACAGCTGTACCCTGCTATCACTGCTGAGTTACATAGTAGGTGATGTCTGATGCATGGCATGGACAGTCAATGCATTGTAGAGCATAACCTGAGCCTGGGAATGGTTATGGTATTTGCCTACATCAGTTTTAATTTGTGTTGTCTGTTATCTGATCCATAGTTGTGAACCAAATATTTCCTCTCTGCTAGTGCTGCAGCATATTGTGCCCACCTCTGCCTTGCGTGGTCTTTTCTTGCAGCTCTTTCCTCCAATGGCTCCACAGTCAGCTTCACAGCCAGAACCTCCTCCGCCACTGGCTTTGGTCTCTCTGGTCCTGTAATGGCAATACCCTACTCTGGTTGTCTGTGTGCCATCATGTTGTACAGAACTGCACAAACAGCAGATTATACCACTGGAAGAATATACACAATGGAAGCAGGCCTTCATGACTGTGAACACACACTAAACAATACCGAGCATATATATAAAAAAAAAAAAAACAATGTCACTCTATAGTGTGGTGTTGTACTGCATCTCACCCATGCTCTGTGGGTTACATATCAGTATCAGGAGCCATGGCTCCAGAGCATACCCACTACTGATTGTACCCACATTGCTAACAAGGCCCATTCTAGTCCACATGAACAATGGTACATCAACTGGAAGGATTTCTACTCCACCTACTGTCAGGTGGTGTGCGATGCACATAATATTATATACAATGCATCTATACACCATTCAGACAGTTCTCACACTTTCTACAATAAACCTCTGATAACTTAGCTTTTATAAAATGCAAACATAATGGCCTTTTTTCTCTTCTGATGTCCTTGGGAAGAACATATACTCATCCACATACTGCAGCAAGGAAATGGTGTAGTGTTTGTGAGGAAGATGCCTGTAATATACCCACCATGTCCCCGATGGTTGTTGGAAAGTCCACACAGCATGAACTGTCAAAGCTACACATACCTTAGTATCCACAGTGATCAGTATTTCATGCATCCTACGTGATTCTATGTAAAGATGCCACATGTCTACCAATTGCTGTATGGTGTCTCTGTCCACAAGACAGAAGTCAACCATGTCCCTGTCAGGGAGGTAATGGTATATTAGGCATGGTCAGATCTTTTTACAAAGCAGAGGGTTATAACATGCTCCATCACAGACACTGCCTGAGAGTGTGGCCTCTAACATATACTGTTCGCCAACATACCTGCTACTCCTAGCATCACATCATACTTCGTGTGTTCACTGATACCTCATTTACATTTTCAGTGCTGCTCATTACCATAATTTTGTCATTTACATCTCATTATGTGGTCAATAGCATATGATACCAACCACACAACTTTACCTGCTTGCTCAACTGCACTTACCTGTATTGCTGAATTGACTCCACCTTGTGCATCAATACTCGTCACAGTATTTTGCGTAATGTAGTATACTGTAAGGTTCATATGTAAGTACTAGGCTAGTTGCCCTTCCATGCCATTTTAAGCCTAGCCAGTATCCATTTTTGTGCTTAAATGAACCTATCTTGCTTGGTGTTAAGATTGGCCTTGCCCATCCTGTGGTTGATAATTATATGTTACCCCTAGCGAGGATAATCAGGATTATACCATAGATAATTTGTGGGGTCCCATGCATGGGATAAAGCATTTAGGAGCCGACTCTGTTCATTAGTTGTACAGGGGGCAATCCGGGGTAAAATGTCTATTACCTATCCATAGATCCACACTGGGCTTGAATATGGACAGGCATGAACTTTGTTTTACGTGGATGGGGAGTCTGTACCAGAGCAGTGGTATACTCTGAGAGATATACCTGTTCCTGCAAACCATTGTGTTTATATTGCAGAAGAGGTTTAGATCCCTGGACCAAGTATTTCTGATGCCATTTGATTTGTAGATGTGCAGTAGGCCCATCAGTATTAACTGCATAATACAGATGGACTTTCTTACAGCTGTGGACACATGTTGGTTGAAAGTTAGGTCACTGTCCACATAAGATCCCAAATCCTGAACAACTGAGTCAACTCTTAGGAGCATATTGCCAATGTGGCAGTTCCCTGGGGTGGACAACTTCCCAAAGGATACTATATTGCATTTTCTGGCATTTAGTTTCAGTTCTTGATTCTGGCACCTGTTATTTGTTTGGGATAAACCTTCCTGCAGGATGGTTAAGTCATTTGTGGATTCAGTGACTGCTCCTAGCTTGCAGAAATCTGCACATTTAGTCAGTCACAGTCCTTTCGTATTGGTTTTACCTCAGAGAAGTACATGCCAAACAGGAGAGCTCCCAGCACTGAATTCTGCAGGACTCCACAGGTAATGTTCTCTTTGTAGAGGTAGCTTCCTCTGTTTTGATCTCCTATGTCCTATCTGTGAGCCTGCTGGCAATCTAAATGGTGATGTAGGAAGTTTATACCTAGTTTATTTAGCTTTTCTATTATGCCTGAGTAGGGGTATTTTGACAAAAGCTTTGGCTAGGTCAACGTATGCAGTGCATACTGTTTTACCTTCATCCATTGCTTTGGTGACCTTTTCAAAAAAGTCCACCAGGATGAGTACGCATGACCTGCACTTGAAAAATCCAAACTGAGATGGGTCCAGTGTTTGAAGGTTCCCTATGTCTTTACTGATTAGTTCCATAAGTCTTTCCATGGCTTTGCATATGAAGCTGGTCAGACTTATAGGTTTGTAAATGCCTTGGTCTGTGAAAAGTTCTCCATTATACAGAGGGATGACTGTAGCTGCTCTCCACCTGCTTGGTACAAAACCAGTATGGAAGCTGAGGTTTAAAAGTATTGGGAGGGTGGCCTAAATTGTGCTTCATGCTATTTAAGATGCATCCAGGAATATTGTCAGGCCTCATCAATGTAGTAATTTTTGCTTTTGACAGCACTTTTAGGACTTGGTCTTGTGTGATAGATGGAGGTGAGTTGGTTTCAGGTATGTCTTGTGGGACTGGCAGAGGAGGGAAAGGGAAAAAGTTTGAGCTGCATTTATTAGCCAGTAGGTTCGGTATACCTTCAACCTCAACGTAGGCAACGTTCTCACAATCATCTCAGTGCATTGTTGTGTTGTGTTTTTGAGGTTACAAACATAACTAAAAATAGCCTTGTGACGATCTTTGGCATGGTGTCTATTTTAGTCCCCAATCTGGCTTTAGTGAATTTTATTAAGCTCCTAAGCTGTTTATTTCAAAGACATGGGCTCTATTATTCTAGGAATTTCTCTTCTTACTTTTGATCAAAATTTTCTTCCTTTTATTGTAAAAATTGTTGATATTACAGTGCCACCATGTGGGGGGGGGGGGGGCAGGTTTTGCATGTGTTTCTATAGGGCACAGCTGCATCTATGTAGAGGTTTACATACCGGTATAGTGTGCAATGTAAATTTCCATGTATTCAGTGGATGTAGCTACGTTTGGTGGGAATTTGAAGCCTGTCAATGTATCACTTAGGAGTAGCTAGTTTGTCTTAGATAAATTTTGTAAAGGTACACTTGGGGGAGGGGTCCCTGGTTTTAATTTTATTATGAAGGAGATGGCTTTACGGTTAGCCATAACAAGTAATGAAGATAAATGAGAGATGGTGTAAGATGCCCCCATATTAGTAAGGACAATATGCTGTTCCTCCTAGTGGGTACTCTCTCTAATTGTTCCAGAGTGTTTGTATTAATGAAGTCCAGGAATCTCAGTGCTTATGCATTAGTGGTGATGTGGATTTCCCAGTCGATCGATGGATATTTTAGATCATCTAGGAAAATGGCATTGGAGTTTAATACTGAATTATTCCAGTTCCTGTAGATAGGCATTGTGGGGTTTCTTGGATCAGAGAGAAACTTTTATATTATTTATTTATCTATTTATTGACTTTTGTTTCTAGCTAGTTAATATGATGGTTATTTAGACATGAAGAAGCTCTAGTGCATGATGCTGCTTTACCAGCCTTTATGTGAGTCTCTTCTGGATATTTGCTTCTGAACCCTAATCTACATGTACCGTTTACAAAGCAAAGTGTTTTATAGTTTTTAAAAGCTGCTTTAAGTTCTCATCACTGTTTTGTGGTGGCCATTGCGTATGCTCTAGCATGAGGTTAGAACTTAACAACTGAAATTTGTGCATAACAAAACATGTAATGCACCTCTTTGATGTCAGAGAGGTCCATAAAACTTGTTATTCCAATAGTTTTGAAGCATAATCAGAATGCTCCATGTACTACAAAAACTGTTACACAGCTATGATAGCTATAATGATTACATCTTTTGGCAAATGAGTGCTTAACCATCTTATCTTGCTGCCAGTGCTGAAGTGTAATCAGCATGTTGCATGTACTACATACAATGTAAAGTACTACCTGGGACAATCTTCTCCTTAGTAAGAGTTTTACATGCAAGATTTATTATCTTTCAAGTTAGGTTAGTAGAACCTGGACTAAGAACTATTGATTAGAAGGTTAGAAGATAATACTGGAATGAGGACGGTGCTGGTAAGGACACATTAAAGTATCTGTTTAGGGACAAAGTTACTGTAAGCATACTTGTTTGTTGATGTGTAGTCAGTTCATTGGAGCTATATCTACCAAACGTTTCTTGTTTAAATTCTTTATCTTGGGTGTAATGAAATGACAGTTTTGACCTTTTTAATCTGACTGGCTTGTTTCATTTACTGATCAATGAGATATGAATGAAGTATTTACAGACATATAAGAAATGTATATTTAGAATCTTTATGCTTCTTGAATTTTAACTGAATGTCTTTGTTATAATGTAAAGACCTAATAATAATAAGTTTTGTTAGTTATGGTTTACTTGTAGATCACACATTCTCTCCTCTTACACACACACACACACACACACACACACACACACACACACACACACACACACACACACACACACACACACACACACACACACAGTTACAGAGTTATGACTTTTGTTTTAAAATGCATATTAAATTGTTTTAAGTACTAGATTATGCTTACACATGGCTGGGATTCTGAAAAAGTTTTCATCCACAGTAGCTGACTTAGCAAGGTGAGTGGCCACAAGCTAGGTGAAGGCAATTCAAAGATACACTAAGGGGTATTGCAGAAAGTCAAGAAATGATGTGGCCTTCATAACATATAAATGGCAATATAATGAGATGGAAATTAGAAACTTTAATAAAATGAGGGCAATGGTGGACACAAGTGAGGGTAAACAATATGGCACAGCAATTCAAAAATGCATACATGTCACTCAGACAGACGCCACTGGCTGCTGACCACAGCAAAATCTTGAGTTACTGAAGGCAGACCATGAAAACATGTACTGGATAGCTGCCACGTACTTATATTCAAGAGGCTACTGTCACTGACAGTAGGCATAGAGATGCACTTTATCACCATTAATGGTGCCAAACCATCCATTTGCAACTAACATACCATACCTAACAAAGAATTACTGAACAGCTGTCAAATGAATAAAGGCACCATGCAGGAGCTGGTTGAAATGTGTTGCTCACATATGCTGGCTAACCAACATGGGATATGTTGGGTATGTCTGTCTCAAGGCTACTCCACCATTTCCTCAATGCCAGGATATAGTATGTGGGGAACCATAAGTGGTTTCCACATACCACAGAAGAGACAGATAACATCATATGAATATTTTATGACATACTTCATTTCTGTGAGCCACTAAGGAACATTGCTTTCACATTGCAATAAAGATACCCCACAAAGGGAGCAGGGAAAATGGTAAATCAACTGTAAGGGGTTCCTCTCCATCAATTGCCAGATGGTCTATAATGCACAAGGTATAATATACACTGTGTCCCCAAGCCACCTGGGCAGTGTCCTCATTTTCCGCATCTGGCACATGTGTGCCTTACTCCAGCATTTTTTTTTCAGGGAGACTTTCCACAGGGACATCTTACTGGTAATGCAGGATATCTTTTGGAGTTACAGGCAATGACATAAATTAGAAACCTACAGCCCATGGCAGAGAATGTCTACAGTAATGCCCTGTCACAGACCAGAATCACTGTGGAACATGGCCTGGCAGATGCCTTCTTTCAACGTCTGGATGCATAGGTTCATAGATTCTTAGGTAAGTACTAGGCTAGCTGCCCTTGTGGGCCATTTTAAGTCTACCCAGTTTCTCTTTTTGTTCAAATTATTTATTTATTTATTTATTTACTTATTTACATTTGTTAACCTGGTAGTGTCCAACTGGGCCAAATGCCCATTTTCGCGGAGACCTGCAGAGAAAAGCTCCAACAAGTACTTAACAGAAAATACATAAAACATCAGAGTATCCCAAAATAGTGTAGAAAATTACAGCAAATATTTGATTAAAAGTAATAAGAAAGTTAGCTCAAAATACAAATCTTTACAACAGCAAACATACTTTTTTTTTACATAGTTGTTAGGTTTGGAGGGGAGGAACAGGCAGTAAACATATGATAGGCTGTTATCTCATAGGAGAGTGAAAGTTGGTACATATACAGAGTAGGTCTAGTTAGAGAGCTGATCTACTACACAGTAGATTTAATTACAGAAGATATAACTTACTATTGTAATTATCCTGGAGAAGTACATGAGCATGTCCAGTGATTGTTGAGGTAGTCTTTTAGGAGTAGTTTGAATTTGAGGCTGTCTGGATTTTTTATGATGTGTTGGGGTAGTAGGTTCCAGGTTTGGGCTATTTCATTAGAGTAGAGGAAGTTTCCAAAATAGTTATGGGATTTAGTTACCTTTAGATTTAATTTGTCTGACGATCTGAGGGACCTAAGATTAGTGTTCGGTTGAACTAGGTCAATGAAAGCAGGGCAGTTGTTGGGTTTATTGATGATACTGTGGGCAATGGTTAGTTGGTTGAGTGATAATAGGCTGGGTAGTTCAATCCAGTTGAGCTGGTGAAGAGCAGAACAGTGATGAGATCTTTGGGGTAGGTTAATGGCAAACCTGGCTATTTTGTTACAGCAAGTCTCTAGGTTGTTCAAATCAGACTTATGCACGTTGATAAAGAATAAAGATTGGGGAGCAATAAAAGAGGGTGGATAGTAGGTGGAATCTGGCTGTGGATAGTCTGGCATTGTTGGTAAGGTAGTTGTTAGTGACATATGTTTATCAAATTTTAGACAGTCATCTATTGTTACACCTAGAAGCTTAGTTTGATTGACCGGTTCAATTTTAGTACCATGGGATGAGTAGATGGTGAGGGGGGGAGGGGGGTAGGTTATTGTTAGTTTTTTATTGCCGAAGACCATTAGCTTAGTTTTGTTTGGGTTGAGTATGAGATGATGGCTGGTAATGTAATTTCCTAAGTCTTGGAAAAATTTTTGTGTTTTTTTCTTGTAGTTCCTGAGGTGAGGGGGAAGAGCAGATAAGAGAGGCATCATTGGCATATTGAATGATAAAAGCTGGTTGAGTAGAGATACTGAGGTTGTTAGTAAATATGATGAAGAGGAAAGGACCGAGGATGGATCCTTGGGGGACTCTAACAGAAATGGGTAGAAGGGGGGACAGTTTGTTTTCTCCTTTGGTAGACTGCTGTCGGTTAGAAAGATAACTGTGAAACCAAGTCAGGGATGTTATAATGAGGTTATATGTGGCTAGTTTGTTTACCATTTGGTTACAGATTGTCCTTACCCATCCCATGGCTAGTAATTATATACATTATTCCAAACTTGAATAAATGGGATTATACCATAGACAGCTTGAGGGGACCTATGCATGGGATAAAGGATTAAGAGCTGCATCTGTCCATTGGCAGTACAGGGGGAAGTCTTTGGGTACATTTTCTGTTTTCCATCCACAGATCCAAGTTGCACCTGAATACAGACAGGGATAAACTTTGTTTTATGTGGATGGGGATCAGGCAACAGACTGCACTTACACCCTGCAACATGAAGTACAATCTTTGAAGTGTGTGCAGTGTTACATAACATGTTGATATTTAAACAGTTATAGCAGGGAGGAGACAATAGAAGCAGAAGTCCCAGAGTCAGTAATGGAAGAGGTGCCTGATAAGGAGTCTGTGGAAGAGCCAGCTGCAAGGCATGACTGCACCAAATGGATGTAGGCACACTACATCATGGCACTGGCTAACAGACAGTGTCTGGTTCATAACAATGGGCCAGAATAAGCAGTACATATGACATAAAACATGATGTATGCAAATCTACTCCAAAGATGTGCTGTACCATGCATTGATTCTGTATAAAATCCACCTCAGGGGCATTTTTTGGTTGTTGGGTGCTATATATTAGCAGCCAGCGGTTATACAGGTTTATTTCTGGCTCCGCTCCATGCAATCTCTTCAATTTTTCACTTAGAAAGCTCTAGCTCCTCTATTTAGCTGTATATTTTAGCTTGACTTTCCGGGCACTTTAGTCTTAGACTTACTCTTATAATAAAGTAAGCTTATAACTAAAGTAAGCACTCTTAAACTAAACATCCACTACCCCTGTGAATACCCCCCCTAAATACCAAAGGCCTTATAATATTCTAGTATTAAATTGGTAGACCACTAGCATCCTCTCTTGTTCAGCTAGTTAGCACTGAGATTCTGAAGGTTATCCTACAATGTCTCATGTGAACAATGTTACAATTGTCTCCTCCCTCCTAAACAAACTACTTGTGAGATGCAACTATATAGCAAATATAGAGGAGATGAGACTAACTAGCCTCACTGGAGGGCTGCTCTCTCAACTCAGGAGAGGAAAGAGGTACCCACACCAAAACACATAGGTAACACATAACCACCACCACCCTACACCACAAACACAAAGACATACTCAAACACACAATAATAAACTATAAAACTTAACAAACAAAAAACAAGCAGAAACAAAGAAATACACCCCCCACACCCACCCCCAACTACACACCACAACACAAACAACACAACAGGTGTGTCACACAATCAGCATACAGATTGGCAAAACACTATGCCAGAGACATAGGTGACTCTATAGGCTATGCACTACGTATTCACACTTACCAGGCTTCTATAGTCAGACAATAAGGAGAGCTGCCTGTCGAGCTGCCTGTCGGGAGCCAGGATCCCGTGCCACTGCTGCACTCAGCTCAGGTCACTCCAAAGATACAACAATGTATGATGCAGGTGCTGTCCACCTGGTGTGAATGACCTGAGTACTACCCTCAAGCTGATTGAAGAGAGAGACCTGAGATCCTGAGCCCAGTAGCCCAGACTGAGTAGACGTTGACCTGAGCAGCATCCTGCCTTCACCAAGAATGATGCCTCAGTACAAAGACAAAATGATCAGTTTTAAGAAATGGGCTCATTACAAATCACAATGTCTGGGGGACTGGGATACTGTGCTGGACAAGCAGGATGGCTTGCTGATGGCTTTGCCCTGTCACCACTGGGCTTCGGGATACTGGCCGGCGGATACACCCCAAATGCTACTTCCCAGGCAAGTGCCTTTTTAGGCATCAACCAAAAGACAAATCAACCTCATGGAAAAAAAAAATGGAAAAAATTAAGGGTAATGCTGCTCAAAAAATTAATTCTAAATCTCAAGATGCAGGCACTCATCAGTATATGCAGTGATGTCTGTGCAGTAACTTGTGCAGTAACTGAAACCTGGTTCAGCACTCCAGCTACTGTCTGATACTACATAAATCTACCTCAAGGTATCCTAGTTCTCACAAGACGCTAAAGGGCCTGTGTCCATTCGGGGACAGTTTCGTCCTCAAGTTTTGGGCAACCCATGAAAGGGTGGCTGCCCATGAAAGTTTTACACCCCGATAAAGCAAAACTGCCATACAAAACTACTCATAGCATGTTATGAATGTTATAGAACACCCTCCTCCATATCCAGGAATCTCCCCAATGGAGGAAAACAATGAGGACACAGATGTCACACACAACGATATGATATTGGGTGACTTCAACTTAGACTGGGCCCACTACTTCTAGCCCACAACTAGGGCCTATTCTAGCCCAAACACCCTCATTCAAAGATTCGCTGATTTGCAAAACTGGTCACTTCTCCTATGAGGAGAGATAATATACTTGACCTGAGAAACATAGGGTCCAAATATTCCAAACAAACTATAAAATATCCACTGATAAGATCCTGATAAAAGACTCCACCATAAACTGATCGATGTCGGATTCCCACCCCCCCCACCCCCACTACAGTGAAAAAAGACAAAAATGAAAAAATTTTCAAAAAGTGACTTTTGACTTCCTAAGTCAGAAATGATATCCTTTAAACTTTAACCCAAAATGAAACCACATCCACAGCAGCCTTCTCACGGACATCACAACAATGCATTCCTCAAGCAATCCAAGAAAAACCAAATCCCTCTCCAAACCAGGAAAATGCTTGAGGGTGGAAAACCTTGGTGGAATGGAGACAACAACAGAGGCTAACACAAGGACAAAACTGAAAGGAAAGCCAAAGGCTTCCCCACAAGCAAAAGTAAGAGCTTTAAAGGGAAATAGTTCCATCTAAAACTATTGAAAACTAGATTGTAGCGATTACAAAGACAATCACAAAAGATCTTCAGAACATGTCAAAGATGTCAGAAGGCTCAGATATGCTCTGAGCTGGTACTCAGCGGGAACCTTCGACAAAAATTCCCGACCCTACCAATATTCTAACGATTGGGTTCAGTGGTTCAGTGCAAATTTCCTCCCCTTCTGATGTCCCTGAGTATCAGTAATTATGTATTCTCCCTGCTTCCTCTAACATGCACATTGAAATCAACATGTACAAAAGCAAAACACAAATCACTATGGGAGTCTGACCAGCCTGGTCTGCAAGGCTATGGAAAGAATCATCATGGAACCACTGCCTACTTGGACTTGGCTAAAGCCTTGACACCGATACACACTTTGGCATCATAGACAAGCTCAGCAGCCCTAATGTAATCCCAATCCATATGAAGATGGGTAGCAAAACAAAAAAAAAAACAACCCATCTGACAAAGTTTGCAGATGACTGCAAACTGGGTGCCATAGTTGATTCACCTGCTGACACACACATCCTAGAGAAAGGTCTCACTGAACGGACAACTGGTGGGATTCTCATCCAGATCAAAGGAGTCATTGTACCTCTATATTCCTCCCTTGTCAGCCCCCCATTTGAATATATAATGCCATTTGGGATGTATCTTGCCTTATCCAGCTAGATTAAAGAAACTCCAGCTCTATTCAGTAGCATACCGCCTGCTCAGGTGATTTGTGAGAACTGATGGACATGCTCCATCTCAAAAATCCAGATCCCACCAAACCCCGCTGAAGCCTAAAGATTTCAACCTCTGCACAAATATGAATAAAACATGCTGGAGGGATAGATTCATACAGAGGTTAGAACAAAATCCCAGTTCATGTGAGACAGAGCCCTCATTGGCACTGTTCAAGGACAGAGGTATAGTTTACTAAATAATGGGGTCCCACATGTCTACTAGAGAGAGGCAACTATATAATACGGGGGGGTGGCATAAGCCACATCATTGTTAGCTAGGCTATGCCCCCAGGGCAGATAGCCTAGTACACTACTATGAAACTATGAAACTATACTGTGCATCAGAGATAGGCCACCAAGGTAACAGAGTACTGAGGACAGGGCACAGCTATCATATGCACAAGGGAGGAGAGCCACAGTGACAACTGTGTGTGTGTGTGTGTGTGTGTGTGTGTGTGTGTGTGTGTGTGTGTGTGTGTGTGTGTGTGTGTGTGTGTGTGTGTGTGTGTGTGTGTGTGTGTGTGTGTGGATACAGCTGCAGCAGATGATGCAGCACCTTGGTAGGGTCTGGTATATAGGATAAGTGTACCCACAGGAGATGTAAGTGTAGATCATGTACATCCCATCCATGGGGTGTTCTCTCCTCTTACATAGGACACAGGTATGATCCATACCATGCACAGAGGATGGTGGCTCATGCTGCAGGTAGTTTCTGCATAAATAGTCAATCAATGGGTGCAGTCATGCCACCCCCATAATGCCCTCAACACTGGAAGGTGGTGTGGATGCAGTGGTGCTACAGATCCCATACTGTGCATTTCCCTTCTAGCAGTAGGCTTCCCCACTGAAAGCAGAGATGGACCAGCCATGGAAGGTGCATTGGCTATATAAGCTATAGGTGAATATTACTCTAACTACCCTGAGGGGCCATTTGATGCTTAGCCAATATCTGGAGGTCAGAATCAAACACTGTACCTTGTGTCTATGAGGTTAAGACCTTAACCATTATGCCAAATCCACCACCGAGATTATACCATCCCAGATGGAACTCAAACCCACAATCCCTGGCTTAGGAGGCCAGTCTCTTAACCATTAGGCCACCAGGACCTATGATGTGCAGCTACACAGAGGCACCTGCTGCATACAAACTTCCAATGCGAGATTTCCATAATGTTGCACATCCGCTCTTTGCACTTTCACAGGCCTTCACTCAGACCATGTGCTACCACAACCAGCTCAACTATGCCTGTATTGGTCTCTGTCTGTCCCTGTATCATTACCCTGCACAAACAATGAATAAAGGTCATGGAGGCTCTCAGCTTAGGAAGATGACAGTACATGGTGACCTCTGAGGTTATAATCTCACTCAGTGGAGCTGGCAGCAAACATGGGGGACTGTGCTACTCCCTGGGTGGATGTGTTGGCATCTTACATTCCATGGGTATCATCCTAGATTTTTGGGACTGGTTGCACAGATACAGCAGCAGTGTCCACGGAAGGGGATGGGGATGAGGTCATCATATTGCCCAAGTCTACCACTAACATGGTGTCCCCTGACTGTGTCAGGATTTGGTTGCCATCATTATCATTGGAGTCAAAAGGTTCAACAATATTATGCAAGCTTATATTAACAGTGGAGAACCCAATACAGCACCTGTGAAAACATCGACAAAATTACCCAAGGTAAAGAAGAATCCTTCACCATCACCCACTACCCAATGAAACTACTCCACTATAACAGAGTGCTACAGAACTGTAATGTTTAACATAACTTGGGCAAATGACGTTTGGACCCATAGTTCCAACGTTTCTGTAAAAAAAAAGAAGTCATGCTTTAATGTTTTATCAACCTTGCATTGCACTAGTAATGCAGATAGAAATGCATGTACAGATATACTCATCTCAGACATCACAAAAATTGATTTTAGTGATGCCATATGCAACTTGGCATTGATGCCTACCTCTCCAATGTGTATGTCTGAACTATTTGGATCCCCGTGCAGACATGTCAAGAATTCCTCCATGACAGAGGTGGTTCTCTCAGTGGATCCCATTCCTCTGGCCCTCTGCTGCTGTGCCAGGTGGACTTCACTAATGTGTGCTGCAATGATCAGATTGTTGGCCCTTCTTCAGACTTTCTCATAATTATGACTATGGTCACTGAGAACACTGATGTCATGTTCAACATCCCACAAGACCTGTCATGACAGAGCATGCACTGGCAATACTTGTGGAGGACATGTAGCAGGATGTCATTTTCTACATGGAAGAATTTACTCCTTTGATGTTTTCAACCTTCAGACATGATGTCCTGCCATTGCAAAGAAATATGTATGTGAATTGTTGTAATGTTACACACAATATACCCCTACAAAGCTGCACATGCAATGGGCCAGAGTTGGTAAGAACTATACTATACCCATGCATACATCTGGAAAGCATGTGGAGGTGATGTGTGCATTGTTTCACCAAGTATTTTATTGACATGTGGCAGGGGTGTTACAGTGTACCGAGGATGTAACAGGGTGCATACATGGGTGTATGTGGAAGATCCTGGTATCTAGATTTGCACAGATCACATACTGAAACATAAATGCTGCAAATACTTTTTGGAGGACTACAACATGTTTCACTGGCATCTTAGCACATTCCCTGACAGTGGAGGTGGCAAAGGCTGAGCACAGGATATGATCTCTAGTGTTCAGTAACCCACCTGCAACTGACAAACACAACTTCTTTTAATTCACGTGTACTTCGATCCACAGCCAATGACTTCACATAAGACATAGGAGAGTATGTGTGTGTATCTGACAGATAAAGAAGGGCCTGCAACAGTACATCTTGCAAAATGTGAATGCAATCAACTCAGACTGTAAGCAGGCATCCCCTTACATAGCTCTGTATGTTGGCTTCCCCACTACACCAAAAGAAGTAGCAAAGGCAAGACAAAGAATGCCCTGGCACAGATGCAGGAAGGAGATGACCTAAAATGTTACATAGGCCATAGCATACACACTCTCTACAATGATTCCTGAATGAGGACTGGCAATCGTAGTCATTGAAGAAAAGAGTGGATCCATAGCCTTCAAGTGAGATAACTTACTAGCAATGTAAGCTCCTTATCCCCAACCACTTATAATTACCACTGGAGAGGCTTCCACAACATCTTCAGTACATGTGCGTGATTGTTAAGGGTGTACGGACATAACTGGGAAACAGTACCACCCACAGGAATGTTGAGTAAAAGTCTACTCCAAACATGCCTCAGGACTGTTCTAACTGGCATCCCCCCTTAAACAAAACTCATAGTACTAATCAATAGTCCCAATATCAAAACAGGAAGCATATATAGGATTCCTAATATATACCACAAATTTGGCATATGACACACCCTACCCACAAGACACCACAACATTGTTGTGAGAACTGTGGATGTAATTATCAGCAGGCACAAAACCTCCTAACATTTACATTCACAGCATTTATTAGATGGAACACACCATCCTCAGCTACAGGTAGGATTATGACCTGCAGAACTGACCTTGCCACATCACATCTACTTTACCTGCCATGACAGTAGATGCTATCCTACATAGAGTATCACAAACAGTTGAAAGATTGTTATCTTTTACACTAGTAACGACAGTAGCGCACTTTCATAGCTATCAGCAAAACACACACAATTAAAGTTGTAGAAATATAGTAAAAATAAAAAATGTACTACTCTCCATTCACTTACCATTTCATAAGAGTGATTTGCTTGTAGTAATAAATATAATACAGCTAAGGCAATGCTCCACAATTTGCTGTTTGGCAATCTTCCATTCTGTGATGACACCCAAAGAAGTTGTGACTACTTTTACTGTGCAGTACAGCAAAGACTCTAGTGCAGTCCAAATGCTAATGAGCCTTATTCAAAGGAAAGTTCCTAAATTGCATGCTTAACCTCATCACACAATTAACCTATGTTACACTAGAATGCTAAGCCAATGTGGTAAGCTTGCATGAATACCTGCAAGGCACAATAAGCATGTATGGTCAGGTCAGTGACCCCAGTGGGAATGTGGGGACATATATTACTGTAGTATGGTCTATAGAAATGCTAAAGAGAAAAGTATTAATAGATGTTGTCACTGTGATAGATAACTGTACAATGCTCCCATGTCACTGCTTATATCCTGATATATGATGCCATCACATTAATTTTTACAATGTGAAACAGTTGCACTACAACTGGCTGCACTACTTACCTGCCTGATGGTGTGCACTACGTGTCAATAATTTTAACATGTGTGACTGGGACAAGGCTACCATAGCTCCAGGATTGTGTCCTCGTGGTTATCCATGGCTTCCAAAAGCACTGATGGTGGACAAGCTCCCAGGTGATGCCCTGAAAAAACAAGATCTTTCTTCTTTCTTCACCTGCTATGCATGGACCACCAGGAGTGCCTGACTGAGAACTGTTATGACACTCCTAAGTAAATGGAAAGAAGAGGTCAAAGAAAGGGCCCCCTTAATTGCCCTATTATTTCCTTTATAGATAAATTGTCCCTTAGTTGACATTTACTTGATGTGTGGTGTATGTGCTGTTCTTGTTGGTCAGCTCAGGAGGAAATATCCAAGAATGCTGTCCTGTACCAGAGACAAATGAAGTAAGTCTTCAAACAAAAGGATAAGTGTGACAATCTCCTGTTATGTAGTATGTTGGTACTGTACTGTAGCATACCTGCAACCACTGCTGCAGTTTGCACAGGTATCACTGGAACAGCTCTATCACAGTTTTTTCACAGTAACACAACCCCTGAAAAATATATACTGATTTGCCCACCCACATGCAAAATTCACATGTTTATAGTATACCTGCAGTGCTACTATGTAAGGAGATGAGCAGCTCTGTCTTCCTGCATGGCATACTCACTGCCTCATCATGCCTGACATACAGTGCACCTGTCACTTTCCTGACCTGAGCACACTGAACCAGTCTGGGTATAACTGGGCCATGGGAGGGTATTTGGGTGAGTTAGTAGGGGAGGAGGTATTAGACTTATAAGGATTGTTGGGTTTGGATCTGTGGTTGGTGGAGGAGGTGGTATATTGCCCACACATCACTCCATATATGCCCCGGTCAGTGGTACCTTCTACTGGAATACCTTTGCCTTTTTCGCTGTAGACTTGTGAGTGGCCTGGTGCATAGCAAGTTATCTTACAGTTCTGCAAACACCTGTTGATAGCTGTGTCCATTGGACAGAACTGATTCTCTCCCTGTGCTACAGCAGTGCCCTTCACAGGGATGTTGGGTTACATAGGCAATACCACTGTGCAAGTACATATGGCATGTCTTTCTGCAAGTCCCTTCTGGGCATACTGAAAGGACCAGTGCCCAACATACCCCATTATGTAGTATGTCTACCATCTCCATCCTACACTGAATGCTCTACCCCACCCCTCCCACTTCTGGCTGCATGAACAATGACACTGCACACCTGCCCACACATTCATAAAGGGATTTTGAGTTTATATACCTAGTCAGAACTACCTGGGTTGCTGAGTTGCATATCATATGACTGTACAATAGTAGGTATCTGTTTGAGAGGTCATCTGAAACAGTAATAATAATAACATAATTTTTTTCTTTCCCTATCCCTCTCTTTGTTGAAACCCTTCCTTTATATCTTATTTGATGTTTTTTTGTTTTATTTTTATCCATTTATGTTATCATTTTCTGCAGCACCTGTCACAGCTATGTTCATGGCATGGATACAGATCCACATCCTAACATCAGCCCTGGCCTTCTCCTACCAGCAATCCATTTGACTCTAGGCCTACCTCCTCATAAGTTGTGGTAGGGTAACCTGGAGATGTAACTGGTGGCATCTAGTCGTCCTGTTCCCTCTGGTAGCACTGCCTGGAGTGTTGTAATTCTTCACCCAGCAGGAGTTGGTGGCAGCAGTGGTGAAGTTGCTGGAGTGTCAGTTTGATGCCTCCTTTTGCCACCTGGAGAGGATCTTTTTGCAGCTTCAGACATCATACTGCTGCCAGACACTGTTATCACTATCCTCTCAGACAGGGTACAGTCAGGAGGGCAATCACAGTGATGATTGCGCTCTTCCTGTTTCTAGCCCAGGCAGCATGGTAACAGGTATTCTCCTTCTTGTGTGTCACCTCCATCCCTCCCCTGTTTGTTTTTCAATCCTCCCCATCACCATTTGTCTTCAGCCTGTATGTCATTACTTCCATTGTTGCCCTCTTTGTGTCAGCACCCCCCTGTTGTTTTTTTGTCTGTACTTTCTGTTTGTTTGTGTGACCTTGCTTCCATACATCTGTCTCCTTTCCATCCCCTGCCTCCCCCTTACATCCTTTCTAAGCTACTTTTCATAAAAATTGGGCATCTATCCGAGTAAAAATGCATACCTTTCCTCCCCTTCCCACTCCCACTTTTATTTTCCAAGTACACTTGTGTATGCTTCTCTGCTTGCTCTGCAGTGGTATTCTTACTATCATATACACCCCATTTCCTCTTAATTTAAAGCAACAAAATTATTAATAAACATTGCTGGGGTCCACTTACAGTATATTCCAGACAATCCAGTACTGTCACAATGTATTGCATGTGTATACACTGAGCCTACACACTACATACTCACTATGTGTCTTTGCAACATTCCTGGCTTTAGTTGCGGAAATCACTCTCTCACCAGTGAGCCTGTTATTTTTGCAAGCAGATTTCTTTAAAAAGGTGCAGCCTGTTGCAAGATTCTTGTTAGTTCATTACTAATTCCCTTTGGGACACATCAAGCACCATGGTAGCTATGTAGTATTCTTTGTACAATGCAAAAGGCATGTTTCTGAATCCCAGCCATTAAGCATTAAAATGATACTCTGGTTTTATAATTTTATAAGGATCGTGATACTGCTTTGATTTTATGTATCAAATGTACTTATCAAATGTCGACATTTTAGGTGTTTAGTATATTCCAGATTTATTTTAGACACCTAAAGTAAAGGAAAGAAAAGGAACTAATGTCTATTAAGGCAGTGTCTTAAGAATTGTAAATTCAAATTTTATGATTTGGGTTCTATGTTGCATGAAACAGGTTTGAATAGGTTATTTTCATTTAAATACTTTGCACTTTAGCTATAATAATTTACTGATATCTACGGTCTAGTGTAGGCAAATTTATAATTTAACAGAGCCATTTCAAATGCATTTAGTTGCTGTTTAACTGATTTTTTATATAATGAATTAATTTTATTAAAGATAAAGTCTGCTCAGTAGGGGATTTTATTAAGTGACTAATGATGAAGGTTTACTGATGACTCTGTAATCCCGATATTATTACTGTGGCAATGTGACCAGTGAACCTGGGAAGCACACGGCTTGCTGCTATTTATACTGTGGTCTCGGTTGCCATTAGCAGAAATTGTGTCAAAAAATGGAAATACAGCATCTCTTCAATTTAACGTATGTGGGCAAAATAGAGAGACAGAGATGGGGAAAGAGTTTCCAAGTCTGAAGGAGGCAGGCGAACTAGAGAGCAATAACTCTCTATGGTAACTTATAATGAACAGCTGCCACTAAGGATATATCATGGCAACTTCCTCGCAAGGGAATCAGATTCCAGATGTCTGGGTCTAGAAAAGGTTGTGTACAGGAGTCTCCAGGGAGATCCATATGAAGAAAAGTGATGGGAGCTATGGCCCTTCGAAGCAGAAACAAATGGAATTACCCCTCCCTATATGATAAAGTGCTGAAGGAAATAGACTGGTATCTCTATGTATAGTTTATTCTGAGGCCAATTCTGGAAAAAAAATCCTGTGTAATCAGTGCAAAGGAATACTAAAATTCTAGTGACCAAATATATGTCATACTTGACTGAAATATGGGAAGAATCTCTGTGCCATGTTGCAATCGGACTAGATTTTTGGACTTGAATTTGCAAAAGTATTTGCTAGAAACATATTTATTTAAATGGAATAGCAGTGCATTCATGACTGTGTTTGTTTTCTTCTGCTTATTAAATTTTTACAAGAAAGTAATTCCATACTCATCATTCTGAATAAATCACAGTTTTGAACTGGAACACTGGTTCCAGAGAATGTTTTGGTTACTGTAGGCACTGCAAATTGGTTCTCTGGTAGATGCAGGATATATAAGAACAGTTCTGTTATAAACTAAGTTATCAATCTACCTGAAAGCAAATGGTTTGCTTAAGTTATTCTTTTCTAGTCCAGTAAAGAATGCAAGCCGGAAAGAAATAGTAAATGCAATGCTAGCTCTTAAAGAGGTAATTAGCGACTGTTTAACTGACCTTCATTATTGACTCCTCAACTTGTGTGTTCTGAATTTGTAACTGGTGTATTTTGTTCATAATGAAAAAAAATTGCTGAGGCTTTAGTGAACTCTACTATGGCTTTTTAGGAAAGAGGTATAGCTACTGACCAACACTTGCTCAACTTCCAACAACACATATCCAGTATAATACTCCAACCCCACACTTCACTGGGAATCCCAAAAACAGTACACAGCTGAAAAAGCTCAGAACTGAAGAGGCTGTGCAGGCTTACTTAGCAACATTTCAGAGATATCTGGTTATAGAAACTAGTTTGTTTTAAACTTTTTAAAAAGGGCATATAACAAAATACTGCACTTGCTAACACCAATAGTGCACCTGTAAAAAGTGATGTTAACTAACAAGTTTTACCTGAAAGTTATAGAATGTGATAATGGTGACCTTTTAACTAGAAAAACTATAGGGTCTACTTGCTGCTTCTGTGCTGTTATTAAAATTGTTAAAGGTACTGTTGCGGAACAGAAAGCGGTGCAATGGTTACTGAACTCAGGGAGCATGAACAGATCAGATAGCTCACAATACGTTTGTAAGCATAAAAAACTAGTAATCGGAAAACTGAAAACAATGTACATACACGGAAATAAGGTGAGTACCCTATAAGATATTTAAGCAATAACCGATGACGTGGTGTGGTATATTGAAGATTTACCCACAGTTGGTGTGGTTTAATCACGAGGGCGAAGCCTGAGTGATTAAATAAAGCCAACTGTGGATAACTCTTCAATATACCACAACCACAGAGTCCATTATTGCTATTATACAATGACATTAATTAAGAAAAAAATACTTACTTTTCTTCAATAATGTCTTTGTATAACGGCGCATTACTGTTCTTCCGTTGGTTGTGGTACACTGCTTCTTTGTTTTGATGTACTGAGCATGTGTATGGGACTTGTGTCCCATGCATACCCAGCACATCAATGCTTTGAAATGGAAGCAATGGAGAAAAGAAAGTCTCTGTTGCTCAGTTTTTTCTTTTGCTTTTTTTTTTTTTTTTTTTTTTTTTAATTTGTTAAAAAATTGTTTTGAGCACTTTATACCAACGAAAAAAGGTCCGGGCGACTGAACCTTTTTCTGTTGGTATATTGTGGGATTTACAAAGGACACACTGGCCAATCAGCATGCACGTTTTGGAATATTAATGGGTGGTCACTGTATAACCAGAAATACAAATTCTTCTAGGCAAAGTGCTTCACATAGCAATTTTAATGCCTAGCTCAACATATTATGTGATAACTGCCAATACCTTACCCAATTCAAAGGGGTCTATATTACATGAACGAAGTTTTGCTACTTTGAATCAGTAAACATCGAACTTTACTGATCGAAGTAGTAAAACACTGAATCAGTAATAAAACATTTTTTAAAACAAAAAGTATGAAACAAGAGGGTGTAAGCAGGAGGGCAAGCCCCCCTGCACGCCCCCACCCCCCGCTACTTAAATATACCAACTCTGAGATTGCGCTACAGTATATTGCACTGAAGTGCGATCTCGGAGTTGGTATATTTAAGTAGCGAGGGGTGGGGGGGTGCAGCCCCCCTGCCAGGTGCAGGAGCACTTGCCCCCCTGCTTACACCCTTTTGTTTTATTTTTTTGTTTTAAAAAATGTTTTATTATTGATTTGATGTTTTACTACTTCGATCAGTAAAGTTCGATATTTAATGATTCGAAGTAGTAAAACTTAGATCATGTAATACAGACCCAATTCAAAGAGCTATGGAAGGTATACAGGAAACATTCAGTAAGCTATACTGCCAAAATAGCCCTAGTAAAGGGAAAGGTGAGGGGTTAGAAGACACAAAAGGAACAAAGAATTGGCTCTAGCTGGAAAAGTTAGATAAATCTGTTGATGAGTGTTGCCAGAAGAATATAAAAGCTAAATTAATAAAAGGGGATACTGTAGGGACTGACAGAGAAGGGTTATGGTTAAGAGAAGGGCTACGGTTAAGAATACAGTAATGGAAGGAGAAGCAAAAAACTGAAGAGTAACACTGATGAATCCTATAAAGGAGAACTCAGAGTCTTAAGCTTCTCCATGCTCACCAAAAAAAGAGAACCAGTTAGAAACAGAGAAAGGACTCCAATAGTAAAGACAGTACGATAACTACTGAGGAAGAAAAAGGAAATCGACCAGTACAACTGGCAGACTTCTTTCATGAGTTACCTTTTACAAAGAATGAATTACATGAAGAGGATGAGCCTGTACACTTTTTATAGAAGAAAAGGCACCAGACACCAGTTCATGTCAGAATACTAAAGAAAATAATGCTGACTTAGCTGACTTCCAGAGAATCCATCAATTTCAAGAACACCAAATGGGAAGGCAATATGTAAAGTAGAGCTAAACAGAATATAATGAGAACAGAAGGGAAAACAAAGGAATAGAACAACCCCAGTTCATACCCACACTTTGAATGAAGAAATAACCTGCTGTACAGGGTAACTAATGCAAAGGACAGACATTAAGTCAGTTGTTAGTTCCAAATCCTTTTAGAACACTTCTGATTACCTTAGCAAATTCCGAGTAAAATCTAGGACCCTAGCTAGACTTTACTGGTCTGGTGTTATGAAAGACATAGACATTTTTTGTTTAACTTACCCAGAATGTCAAAGAATTCCATTACTTATTGTGAAAGTACAGTTTGAAAGAGTTGCAATGGACAGTTATATTCTGGCCATCAGTTAATGCAGAGTTCTTAGCAAAAGAACCAGGGCTCTCCTTTTCTAGAATAGAAATTCCATGTAAATTTCCTACTGAACAAACCCCCACATTCAGGT
>NC_056733.1:240843124-240930624 GCF_019279795.1 Protopterus annectens | reverse complement strand
TTTTGATGACATATAATAGAAAATAAAAAAAGAGATAAGGGTTGGGGTGAGAGAAAAAAGAGATATAATTAGTACTACCATATGTGACATACAATGCATTATCACAATTATGCAGCTATTTTATCTAATTAGTACCACCATATGTGACATACAATGCATTATCACTATTATGCAGCTATTTTATCTAAACCATTACGTTTAAGTATATGTCCTAACACCTACAAACTATAATTATGGATTACTCAAAGTAATCTTTGCAATGTGCATATAGTGCACATATGCTTGGTCCAATTATGCAAATTACAGTTAACAGCATGGCATTTATGCCACTTGTATAGAGGTTAATTTATGTAATATTATTAAAGAACTGCAATATTGTATAGTTATTGCTCATAGTATTTGAACCTATAACCTCTGACTGCAGTCTTACACATGACTCCTAAAGTTAGTTTGTGCTACAGACTTATGCATGCATGCTTGCTTTTACAGTTAGGATATACATGCTCACTTTTACTACTACAATATAGAAAACAAAAAAATCTATCTTTAACTTTTAAAGCTACAATAATGCTTCTCCTGTGCTGCATATATACCACTTGCCACTTGCGTCCTTCAGTCTCTCCAAATGATCAGCATGAGCGTGACAATTCAACTCAGGATTAGCTGTGAAAAGTAAAGAACAAAAGAGTACTATGCATACCAGTCTTGACTATATTTAGCTTTCTATATGATATAAAGTTTCTTTATTAGCATACTTACATAACTGTTGAATGTCACTAGTTTGAAACTCATCCATCTACTGGTTGAGTGTATCCCTCTTGCTTCTTTTTAGGTCATTGAAGTGGTGCCTTCACTGTTGTTAAGTGTGTGGGATGCTAATCACACTGGATACAGGCTTGGCCAGACTATTGGTAAACCAAAAATAAAAGCGTGCTCCACAACGTTCGAAAACAATTTATTATAAAACAAAGCTTTCGGAGTAAAAAGCCCTTCATCAGTGTTGTAAAAACATGTATGAGCACAATAGTAATCTTATACCAATTTTAAAAAAAAACATCACATGACACAACCTATCCTATAGAAAAAAAATAATACAATTATTCAATCATTACTATCTAATCATCTGCTGCTTAAATTTCAGTATTGGATTTAAACTAACTTGTTTATTTATACCAGGAGGTTTGTCTGCCTGCTTGCGGACAATCCATTCATACTCTTTAGTGTCTAACTTGTTTACAACATCACCTCACCTAATATTTAAAGTTAACCTATCAATAACTCTCAAAACAAACTGATGCGAAACACCAGGCATCTTTATATGTTTAGCCAAAGAGTTAGTCTCTATCATCCGTTGAATATCAGAGCGATGCTCAATAATCCTATCTCATAGTCTTCTCAAAGATTTACCTAGATAAAATGCTTCACATTCCAGACAGGTAGCTAAATATACTATATGGCAAGTATTGCATGTAGCTGCACAATCAAATATAAACTTCCTATTATCATTAGGGTTCATAAACTTAGTAGACCTACAAATAGCACTACACAAGGAACAATTATAGCAAGGGATGGTACCCTTCCTGCTATATTTAGCAACAGGTTTCTTATTTAATGTAAAGTCCTTATAACACAAAGACTTTTTCAGGCTGTTGGAATTCCTATAAGTAAAGAAAGATCTTTCACTAAGCCATTTTTCATGCCCAGAAATAGCTTTCAAAATGTCCCAATTCTCCCTGAAAATGCTCTCAATTAACTTACTTCCCCTATTATAAGTCATTGCATATCGTAATTGCTGGTTATCATCCATCTGCTGTTCCCTTTCAGTTAACCCAGCATCTGAGAAAAAGGGACTCGCTCTCCTATCCCTCATACTAAGGATCTAATTTTTTGCCTGGTCAAGATGGGATTCATGATAGCCCTTTTCTTTGAAATCCTTTGTCATATCATCCAATTGTTCCAAGCATGTACTTAGCTGAGTATTCAGTCTACTGACCCTTAAATATTGTCCCTTTGCAATACCCCTAAAAGACAAGCATGCTATGTCTATGCAAATATTTATTTGACTGTACATCCTTCTTGAATACTGAAGTATCTATCCCTTTCTCGTTCCTGCATATTTTTACATCCAGGAAGTGAATCTCTTTCCTCAAAGAACTTTTCTCAAACCTTAGAAATTGGGTTGTAGAATCTAAATAGCCCACAAAGGTTTGTAATTGTTCCTCATTACCTTTGCATACCAAAAAAATATCATCCACAAAACGCTTGTAGAAAGATATTTTAGAGGCATAGATACTGTTCTCACCAAATATATGTTGAACTTCCCAATTACTCATAGCCAAGTTTGCATAGGTGTTGGCGAGGGATGTTCCCATCGCCACCCCTGATACTTGGTGATAGATACATTTGTTGAATATAAAAATATTATTCTCTAATACATGCTCAAGAAGTTCACAATAGGTTTCTATTTGCCTTGCTGTATAATTACTATAATTACACATGATCTCCCTAATACAGTTCACCCCATAGTCGTTAGGAATGACAGTAAAAAGTGACTTCACGTCTAATGTAACAAAAATAAAACTTTCAAAAAGATTTACCCCACTATACCATTTTTATAATTTCACTAAGAAGTCACCACTGTCTTTTATATAACTTGACAAAAATTGCAAGAAAGTTTTAAAAACATTCTGTAAATACACTGATATAGGTTTGGTAACCCACCCCCTTCCAGAGACTACTGGTCTCATAGGTGAGTTATTGAAAGATTTATGCAGCTTAGGCAAATCATATAATATAGGAATCGTAGGGCAGGGTACAATATACAGTATATATATATATATATATATATATATATATATATATATATAGTATATTTAGCTACCTGTCTGGAATGTGAAGCATTTTATGTAGGTAAATCTATGAGAAGACTACGAGATAGGATTATTGAGCATCGCTCTGGTATTCTACAGATGATAGAGACTAACTCTTTGGCTAAACATATAAAGATGTCTGGTGTTTCACATCAGTTTGTTTTTAGAGTTATTGATAGGTTAACTTTGAATATTAGGCGAGGTGATGTTGTAAACAAGTTAGACACTAAAGAGTATGAATGGATTGTCCGCAAGCAGGCTGACAAACCTCCTGGTATAAATAAACAAGTTAGTTTAAAACCAATACTGAAATTTAAGCAGCAGATAATTAGATAGTAATGACTGAATAATTGTATTATTTTTTTTCTATAGGATAGGTTGTGTCATGTGATGTTTTTTTAAAATTGGTATAAGATGACTATTGTGCTTATACATGTTTTTACAACACTGATGAAGGGCTTTTTAGTCCGAAAGTTTTGTTTTATAATAAATTGTTTTCAAACGTTGTGGAGCACGCTTTTATTTTTGGTTTACCTATTTTTGCGCTTTGCTGTTTGCTTCACTTTGCCACAGTCCTCATTTTTGTTTTTGTGATTGGCCAGACTATTCCAAGCCTAAGACTTGTACTGGGCACAAGAATAGTCCCCCTGCAGAAGTCTTTGGCTGTGACGCTTTACCAGGACTCCAATAAATAGTGTGGACTCCTGAACGCCCCACCTATTCGCCCTAAATTGTGCAACTTCCCCTCTAATGCCAGACATGTCTAATCCCAAAAGTAGAGCAATGGCAAACAATGATTTCCCACCAATTCCTGTTATCGTGTTTACTGGTAGTGTGTAAACCCGAGCAATGATGCTAACCATGTTTGTGTGATTTTAAGCAAAGAGTAACAGTGTCAAGCAAGAAAGAAGGCAATTATTTAAATTGGAACGTTAATCTGACACTTGACATTAGTTTAGGGATGTCTGCTGTTATAACTGTTAGGTGATTTATCTTTGCAGAGATGCGCAGGGGGCATAAATTTCATGACCTGACACATTTTTGTTTGGCTTTATACACTGACAAAATTGACTTTTACAGTGTGGGATTTAAACCTATGCATAAGGGACAAAACATTTTCTTTCACAACAGTGATTTTCCATCTTTGCCATAGAAGAACTGCTTTTCAGACATAGGAATCATTCATAAATAGAGATGACAGTTTGTGGTATTGACCATGTATGTGTGTGGCCTAACAAGTTCCTTGTATATAGATTCACTTGTGTATGTGCCTTATTTAAGTGTGAAGGCCACCCAAGTCCAGATAGCAGAATTATACTTGCAGAAACATAGTAGACAGTATACCCTCAGTTATACATCTGAACTTTCAAAACACAGTAAGGGTGTCTTACCCCTCTTGCATATAATTCATATCAGCTCCACTTTTATGATTATGTCTAAAGTGTTATAAGTGAGATTAAATATAATGTAAAATGCAGCAACAGTAAAAATGTCTAGAATGTCCTGTATTAGAACCCATAACCATGTGACTGGCAGCCCTACACTTACATCTGTTGCCACAGGACTATTGAAATAACACTTGTATATTTTTCTGTTCATTACTGTAAATCAAAATGTCACAACAGTAAAAACATGTTGCACTTCCTATATTAGTACCCATGACCATCTGTATTACAGCCCTACCCTTACATCTGCTGCCACAGGAATAGTTAAAGGACAGTTGCATAATTCCCTGTTCATTCTTAATTTCAGGGTGTTAAATGCCACAGAAAGCTGCTTAGCATGTTTGTGTGGTGTCCAACAGAATTAATAGAATGTATCCATTTTAAATTACTGACTGTCTGCATCCTGTCTACAAGTTTCTAATGGCTACAGGTGTTCAGGAAGCTTGCTAACCACCTCAAAATGTAGCTTAGTGGCATTGTGCAAAAAACTGCAACAATGTATCCTTTTTACCTTTACACTGTCTACTCCCTGTCTACAGGTGTTCTGTCTGCTTCCTGTGTGGGCTGCTAGTCCACGTTTGCACACTAAGCACTGCACAATCAAGATAAGCACAGCTAAAAGTGACATTCATCATGTTTCTCCATTTCCTTTGTTTCCGCTAAGCCATGCTCCAAGCAAACACTGGCATTAAAAAAAGAAAAACACACAAAAGGGAAAATTAGGTGAAATGAAGAAAAGAAATCTATTAAATAAACAACACTTCAAAATTTATGTTGGTACACATCAAATCCAGACCTGTGCAAAAATATTTTAACTCTCACCGCATTGGGCTTTCAAAACACAATAAAGGTATCTCATCCCACTTTGCCACACAAACAGCTTTGCAGCAAAGAACTAAAATCATTGTGCATACAACCAACTGCAACATCATCCACAGTACTAACAAAACATATGACAGTTGTTTGCACATGTGTTCATTTCAGAAGTAGTGCACTGAGTGATCACACAACCATTTCTGATTATTGCGTGCATAAATGCAGCTCTGTCTTATCTCTTGTTGCCCATTCTTGCCTTGCCTGACAGGTAATCTGAGACATGCAGTCTGTAAAACATTCTATATCAATAGCAGTAATATACATTTGTCAAGAAATGAAGGGGAGTTTGGATATTTCTGAAAAGAAACTTTGAAACATGTGCTGCTTACTTACATTTAAAACCTTGATGCAATTACTTCTCCACTTTGTAAGTCTAATCTGGCTGACAGACCCACTGGAGGTAGAGGAGTTTGAACTGCTGTTGTGCTTTACTTCTTCCTACCAGAAATCAATCACAGTTGCAATCCATTAGCAATAAACGCTGATGGTGTGCCTGTATTATGTTTACAGCTGATACATACAGCCAAATATTTGGGATTCAGCAATTCTAATGACTTCATATCACATCTACATCTTCACCATGCTCACAACCCTGAGTCTACACTATGAAAAGGGAACCATGTAGCTAGGGAACCTGAAGGTGAGGTGACTTGGTTATGTGGATAACACAGAAGAAGACTTTGGGATTTCTCTGCACAGAAGATTACTGATCTTGACAAGGTATGCTTGCATTTTTCAGCTACACACTGCATATGCTGAAATGTCAGTAATAATGTAATACACACACACATGTATATATATATATATATATATATATATATATATATATATATATATATATATATACACACACACACACACACACACACACACACACACACACACACTCAGCAAATGCTACTTTTATCTGTATGCATTTCTTAGACGTGCACTGATGGCATAGGCACATTTGTTTGGGCATTTTACTTTCTCAAATGCCCAGCCTTATTAACCATCATTATAAGTGCTAATGTTACAACTGTTTTTCTCTGTATACTCTTCTATTGTTATTTTTATGAAATGTAAATGTCCTATATTGTCAATAACATGGGATGTTAGCCTCCTATGATGGATGAAACCCACCTCTAAGGGAGTGCTGGTCACAGGTAGACATGACTGGTAATTGCTTAAAATGGAATGTTCTGTGGTAAATCTGTACACATTTCAGGGACAGTTTATTTGGTAGCACTTTCAGCATTTCACTGATGGTTTGTTAGCAAAACATGCCATTCGCCTGTTGTTTTGGGGGTGGGAGAGCAAAGTTGCATTTCTGTTTTGGCACAAACAAGATTTTGCTATTGTTACTCTCCTTGTTTTGGATCCAACCTTGCTTAGTGTGTGATTTTAATATGTTACAGCCATGCAATTCCTTTTTTTTTTACATTTGAATATCTTGACTGTGTTATGTTTCTTCAGTGGGTAATAGTGAAATATAACCTTTTATGTGTTATATCTAAGCATGACTTTTATTTATGCAATACTTATGTGTATTATCCTTCATTTGTGTTTTATGTCAGCTAGGACTATGGCACCCAGCCGTCCCAATCCCCGAAAGCCCCCTTCAGTGACCCTGAAAATGAAGTAATTGTGGAAGCATTTAGGCATCATGGTGTCTTTCTGGTTCAGAGGGGATGTGAGGATATGTCTGGCAGAATGCAAATTTGGCAGCAGATAGTTGCTGATGTGAAACGCAGTAGGTGGCCAGAGCAGAACATATGATCAGGTGTGCTATAGGGCCACTGACATGATTTCACTGGCCTGGAAGAGAGCAGCTGCAGTGGGACATGAACAGATGGTTACTCGGGGGGGCCTGATAATAAGCCACCACTGGCATGGTGGCATAATGGTTAAGGTGTTAACCTTACAGACACAAGGTGCAGGGTTTGATTCTCAGATGGGGTAATTGTCTAGACTTAAAATAGCCCACAAGGGCAGTTTGCCTAGTACTAATCTATGAACCTGTCAGCCTAAGAAACAAGTGAAGAGTTCCTGTCCACTGTCAGGGATCCAGACAGCTCACTGGAAAATGCACAATAACATGTCATTCACATTGGTTCTGCTGTTGCAGGGAGGACAAATATGTCCCAAGAGGAACTTCCAGGTAGGCTTACCTATCTCAACTGTTAAATACTTCTTGTATAGTAAAACACTGACAGCAATACTTAAGATCTGTTTAACATTAAATTTGTTTGGGGAGATTAGTTGTAGATTGCTACAGTTTAACAATACATTCTGGTTGATTACACATGGGCTTTGGGTGGACTTGTCATCCAAGTTCTTATTAAAAGTATCTTTAATGTACATATAAAGGGCAAAAAGCTTTAACCCCCAGTGTTACTGTTTATTCTGACAATGGTGTCCAGCATAGGGAGCCTACAATCATCTGCACGTGGTAAGCCAAACATTTTAATATCAGTACTATTGAGCAGTTCAGGTAGACTTCCTCCTAATAAGGAAAAGGTACTAGGGTAGAATCCATGATTGCAGAGTCATCCTCAGTGAAACAGTCGGCCCACAGCATAAAGCACTAGTTTCTACAATCAGCAAGCAGTGGTCACAGAAAGCTCTAAGGTCAACAGATACCAGGCTGAAGACCTGGAAGTTGACTGGAGAGAAAGTACAATAGTTCAATAGTTCAAGGAGTTACTCAGGGCTCTAGCACCCCCAAGAAGAGGAGGAAATACATGGAACTGAACAAGAATGGTAGCGCCTAAAAACAGCATGTGTTAGGACTACAGAAAAGGTATGTGGCTGAGCAAGGTATGAAAATAAGGTACATAAGGAAAGCTGATGGTGGAATGCAGAAGTCCAGGAAATCATCAAAAGAAAGAACGAGTGCAGGAAGACGTGAGAGATAGAAAAGACTGACCAGGCTGGGAAGAACTACTGGTCGGCTAACAAAGAAGCTAAGAAAGAAGTTGCAATAGCAAAGAACAGGGCATTGGAAGCACTCTACTAACTTCTGGAAAGTGAGTCAGTAAGTGGCACAAACAAACTATATCAGGTTGCAAGGCAAAGACAGAAACATAACGAAGATAGTCAGACACCCTTCATAAAGGATGCAAGCAGCAACCTGCTCACCAGTCCACAGGACATCAAAGGCAGTTGGAAGGAGTATTTCCAGCAGCTTCTGAATGAAGAAAACCCTACAGAAGTTGTACTGCCCCAGAAACAGCCTACGATGAGAGAAGAAGAGGGGTCCACCCTAGAAGAAGTAAGAACAGCACTAAGGAAAATGAAGGCAGGGAAAGCAGCAGGCTCAGATGAGGTTGCAGCAAATATGATAAAAATGCTGGGTGAGATAGGTGAGAAATAGCTCCTGAGGATACTAATAGCAGTGTGAAGAGAAAGACATATCCCAGATGACTGAAGAATAAGCATAAATGTACAAGAACAAAGGGGACATCCATAACTGTGGACAATACAGAGGCATCAAACTCCTGTCACATTGCATGAAAGCTCTGGAGAGGGTGACTGATAAATGGATACGCAGAGTAGTAGAATGTAAGATGGGAGATGAGCAGTTCGGATTCAGATCAGGATGAAGCACAACTGACCCGATGTTTGCAGTGAGACAGATACTTGAGAAGAAGCTAGAGATGAAGAGAGAGAGAGTCCAACTGGGCATTCCTAGACTTGGAAAAAGCATATGACAAGGTCCCAAGAAAGCTGATCTGAGCAGTACTGCGATGGTCTGAAGTCCCAGAAACACTGGTAGAATTAGTGCAGGCTATGTATAAGGACCCAATGACTCAGGTATGAACAGTGTTTGGACTCACAAAGGAGTTCCCAGTGGGAGTGGGTATACACCAGGGTTACACTCTGATCCCACTGCTGTTCATACTGGTGATGGACTACATTAGCAAACAGGTTGGAGGGGAAAGATCAACAAAGTTGCTGTATGCAGACCATGTGGCATTACAGGCAGACTCTGAGCTAGAACTTCAGCAAAGGATAGGAGAATGTAATGCAAAACTGAAGGTACATGGGATGAAACTAAGCACAGATAAGACAGTGGTAATGGCAGCAAATTGGGGAAATCAGAAGAAGCTGAGAATAGAGATAGAAGGAAAGATAGTAGAACAGGTAAACATCTTCAAGTATTGGGGAGGGGTGGTTGAGGAGAAGGGTAGTCTGAATGAAGAGGTCAAAGCTAGAATCAGAGGGGCTGCAGCCAACTGGCATAGAGTGTCAGGTGTAGTCTATGACAGAAGAATGTAAAATAAGCTGAAAAGTAAGGCATACAAGACAGTGGTGTGACCAGTACTACTGTATGGTACAGAAACCTGGGCAATAAAGCCAGAACAGTTGAAGAAGCTACAAGTGATGGAAATTAAGTGCCTGATGGGTGTCAGGATACACACTGTGGGGCAGATGAAGAAATGAGGACATAAGAGTAGAAGCCGAAGTAGCTCCAATTGCAGAAAAGATAAAAAAGAACAGATTACGGAGGTTTGGACACCTGCAGAAAAGCAGAAGAAAATCTGGTGAGAAAGATTTGGGGCAGACAGAAGGAAGGTAAAAGGAAGCAAGGACATCCAGCAAAGAGGTGGATGGATTGTGCAAAAGAAGATCTGCGACAGTCAGGAATGAGTGTTGAAGAAGGTAGGAGTGTGGGACAGAATCGAGAGAGCTGGTGACAGTTAACACGATACCCCAACCCCATGTAGAAAAAAATGGGAAAAAGGGGGCTGATGATGATGATGATGATGATGAGCAGTTCAAAGAAATAATTAGTTTGTGATGTGGGTGTCAGGACTGTTGTGTGTATTGCTGTACTGTCTGTAATACTGACACCAGTTAGTCTGTTAGCATATAGTGGACTATAGTGGTGTAGGTATTAATTTTTTTCCTGAGTCTGTTGCTTATTATTCCAGGTGACCCTAACAGTGGAAGTGTGGGACTCCTACCACCTGATGTCAGCACATCAGCACACTCTGATGACGATGGTAGCCAAATAGAGGCACAGTCGGGGGGGTGCAGAGTTTGAATCTGACACTGTGGTTGATATTCAGCCATCCCCTATAATTGCATCAGACACAGCTAGTAGGCCTACGCCAACCCATTCCGGTAAGCCCTCAGATATTGGACAGGTGGAAGGTGAGATATTCGATCAGGGCACTGTGGTTACTGTGGCTTCAGTGCCTGTTGACTCTGGCCATAGCCAAAGTGGGGGCGAGATGTCATGCAGGAGGGTTGCTATGGGTGCTCGGAGGAGGCCTGCTGTCCGTACTCCACCTGATCAGGTGTGTCTTCCAGTGCCACTCGGCATATGTTTAAGGCTGGCATGGAGGCGCAGGCACATTTTAATAGGCCCTCCAGAGAAATGCTTAGGATTATAGATGTGGCACAGGATGACATGCGGGACTGCCTCCACCATGTTGCCGATTTAATGGATCAGATGAATGACACATTGGAATAGGCGGTGTGAGGGAAGCTCGTCCAGCAGACATCAATCACATTCAGGTAGCAGCATTGCATCTGACCGTGGCTGTGGATGTGCCAGTGCAACTCCTGGCAGAGTCAGTTCTCATGGATCAGTACAACAGTCATGAACTGCCACCTCTACCATGCACAGCTCACACCTGTCTGACATACCAAGACGTAGAGCTACCACAGAACTTGTCTGGGTGTGGGTAACGCTGGATTTACCCATAGTTGGTGTGGTTTGGTCATAAGGGCGAAGCTATTATACAATGACATTATTTAATAAAAAAGTTACTTACTTTTCTTAAATAATATCCTTGTATAATGGCACTGTTGAGATCTTCCGCATTTTTCCCTGGTATCATGGGACTTTCTTGATGTACTGTGGATGCGCATGGGACTATGTTCCCATGCTTACACAGTACATCAGTGCTGTGGAAAGGAAGCAATGCAGAAAGAAAGATCTCCATTGCTTTTTTGTTGTTGTTTTTTAATTTAAAAAAAATTGAAATTTGGAACCATTTAGACTTACAAGAGAGACAGGGTATAGAAAATACATGGATAATCAGGTACATCTCTCTAGTTTTTTATAACATAGCTGATTATCTTTGTATTTTCTTTGTTCCTTGTCTCTTGCACTTCAGAAGTGTCCAGATATGTGAGTTTATTTTTTTTTAAAGAGAACAAAACTGGAATATCCATAGCACACATTAATAGAAGAAAGTCCGGGCAACCAAGCTTTTTTCTATTGATACATGCTCGATTTATAATTAACACCCTTGTTGGCTGACCAATCAGCATGTTCATTTTTGAATGTTAATGGCCAGCCATTGTATAATAAGTAAGAGACCAAAAGATAGGTAACACCACCAGATCTTTGGCTTCAAGACCATGCTGCAAGATTAAGTTCACAGAATGTCCAAATGTATTAGCTGAAATGGAAATTACCTGAGTGAAGCCTTCCAGTAAAGTCATTAAAAAATCAAGTAACTATTGAAGACACTGACCAAATAAACAAAACTGAAAAGTAATTCAGCTTATCCTTTTTTATATTCATTACTTTGTAATCATTACCAAAGGAAATTGTTTTCTTAGTTTACAAATAGACAAATAGCACTAAACCAAGTTAGAACGCTACAAAAACCCTGACAAATAGGCAACAGCAGTATGATTCTGGACCACAAATTTTGCCTTGCTCCTCCTAGACTTATGATGCTCCTCATAAAATTAGACTTGTTTACAGGAACATACTTTATTAAATACATAAAGTAAGCCTTTACAAAGAATCACTGCCACTAACTGTTTGGGGTCTGTTATATGAAGACTTTCTATTGTGAAAAATAAGACATTTCTCCTCTTCCTGACTCTCTGCTGTGATTTTAAAGGCCAGTGCTATATCTTTAATGCTTGGAGGTTGAGAGGTATGAAAAGTATGCCCTATGTTAACATAAAACCCTTTGTAATGAATACAAGAATACAGCAAAACACAACAGCCCTTACAAGGATCTTTGTAGTATGATCTGTACAAGACTCCTTTCAGCACACCCTCCACTCTGGGTCAATACAGCATTATGTCTCTGAAACACAACTGAGGGAATGATTTAATACAAATCCCACAAGAACAAGGTCATTCAAAGCCATCATTATATACAGCCAATGTAACACATTAAATGTTTTGCTAAGATTTAAAACAAAGTTTGAATATTTAGTCTACCTTTCCTGGACATTATATGCAAAGCAGTGCTGTACTAATACATTCTGGGTGTAATGGCTGCACAAGAAATAATGGTTTGATAAAAATCAGAGTATGATTCTTCTGCCAACAGCCAGTCATGTCTTACGTGTTTGTTTTTCAAATGCTTTAGTCAGTGGAGATAGCAAAGTAATGGTGCTACACTTCACAACATCTTTATTGTCACCACTCCAAACATGGACACTCTACAGACTTTTTCCAGTATACCAAGTACAGTCACTTATTTCTTTGACGAATCTTGAGTTGTGGAATGACACATTAAATGTTGACAGATACAACTTAAATACACTAGAAATAGTAAGTGTGATTACATAAAGGTTTATATAGCTAGACTAGTCCCTGTAATAGCTTGCCTAGTATTATTTCTATGTTAGCAATTTTGTAGTGATCTGTACAGTAAATAAATATAAATAACTTTAGACATTTAGATACATGTTCTAAATACCTGTATGTGTATATATTGCAAGAAAGCAACTTATGGTATGTAATTTGCCACAAAAATGTATGATTACTAAGTGTATCTTGGTTCTATAGGTCTAACTATAAAACAAAGCTTTCAAAGTCAGCTTTTCTTTCTTATGTTAATTTTGTTTCTATGCCTGTCACTCTGTAACTAATAGAAGTGTCTCTTGAATTTAAACAATGTACAAAATGACTACTCTGTGTTGTTTGAAAAGCACACCTTGCTGTATGCTTGGGTCATGGTTGCCTGGATCAGGCCCCCTATGTGGAGGAAACATAAATTAGTCTGGCATGACACATTACGTATAAAGCTCCACTGTTCATTGATGCTTAATGCATGCTTGCTTTAGAAGCCTGCTATAATTTTCTTTAATACATTCTGCATAACCTTTTTCAAAACTGAATTCAGAGTGATAACCTTAGGGTTTTTAGCCCACTGCACTATACCTTTAATTATGACAGTCTGGCCCTTTCTCCTCCACGGACAACTCTAGTCTTTGTAAAGGCCCAGCACTGTCATAGGTCCCTTTTGGAGTACTTGAGCTTCTAGGCCTTTGTAAAATACACTTCTTAGTACACTTACCATGCATCAGCTTTTAGAAGAACTGGTGAGATACAGACAGCTGGAGTTCAGTGTGAATAAATATAAGGTTATGCACTTCAATGCAAAGAGCACAGGAAATAAATACAGAATGGTGGTTGGGAATAAAAGTATCAGACAAAAGACATGAAGTACAGTAGAAACAAGAACTAGCAGGAACTGTCCCATGCATGAAACAAGTAATTAAAGCAAACAACATGTTCCTGGGGGTAAAGTGAGAGGGTAGCCACTTAGGTGAGGAGTGAATTTACTTTCCCTGTATGGTGTCTTTCAACAGGCCACTCATGATATATTACATACAGTTCTGGCTACTATACATGCAGTGCCATATGCCAATGTCAGAAGGGCTGCATTGTACATTGGGGGACAAACACTGGATTGTGGAGACTATGAGTATAGGCCGAGGAATTCAAACGTTTATTACATGAAAAGGAAGAATGGAGCAAAGACATAGTATAGCCTTGCAAGTACCTGAAGTAATCACCAAGGACAGAACCAGTGGGACCTGTGAAGACAACAGGCACCAGACAACATGTGCTAAAACAGTAGAGAAGGGTTAAGAGCCAGAAACACAAAGACAGACAGTGAGTGAGAAGTATAAGGAGATACCAGTCCATGCAGGCAGAGAGTTGGATTCAAGCAGATTGCTCCATGAGAGAGGATAGTACAATGAAAACTGAATTTTAGCAGAACATGGCACACAGCATATGTTATTTGGTCTTGATAAATGTTCAAAAGCAACCTTTAAAGCAGGAAAACTGCAGCACCAAGAATACATCAGTTTAGGACAAGAGTGTGATACAAAAGCACTTGAGCAAGAGGGAGTGTATATACATTTGAGAACTGATGAAGGATCAACAATAAAACATGAACAAATGCAAATAAAACTTAGTAAGGAATACTTTAGAAGACTTAAATTAATCTTAAAAACAGCATTGACATCCAGGAGCAAAATCCAAGCTATAAACCAATTTGCTCTTCCTGTCCTAACTTACAGTTTTGGAGTGATTGACTGGCCCCAAAACATGTTGGATAGATTAGATAGGAAAACAAGAAGGATGCTTCATGCTTACCAAATGATTTATAAAAAATCAGTGCAAACCAAGATTCTATATTCCCCATTCCAAAGGAGGGATGGGCCTCCTTGAAACTGATTACATGTACAGATCTGCAATTGTGGGACTCCACACATATCTGCTGACCTCACAAGACCCAAATATAGTAAAAGTTTTGAAACACAAGGAGACTAAATCTAAGATGACTTCCCTGCTTAGGTTAGCAGAAGCATAACGGCATCAAGCAGGAATGGAAATCAAACCAGAAGGGGATAAAAACCAGGCAGCAACTGAATGTGCCAAAAACAAAAGAAAGAATATAAGGTGAAGGACCAGATGAGAAGGTATGAAATGTGGAAAATGCATAAATATAGTTGCAAGTATAGAAAACTTCTGGAAGAACCTCATGTTGATCAGGAACAAATGCAGGAATGGTTCAGGAGAGGTGAAGACAGTGGGCTACATGGTTACCTATCAAAACATCTACTCTTCATAACATCTAAACTCAAAACATCAAGACCATAACATTTAAATTTCAGAACATCTAAAACTCACAACGTTGAATCTCAAAACATTGATAAGTACAAAGCAGTTATAAGTAACATCCCACAGAGTTTTTACTATGTTTATGCAGGGGGAAAGCCCCCTGCACCCCCCCATGTGGGGGGCTCTGCCCCCCACACCCCCCATAAATTAAATATACCAACTCCAAGGTCGCATTACAGTGGGGGAAAAAGTTAATTTCTTAACCCCTCTGTAGTGCAACCTTGGAGTTGGTATATTTAATTTACGGGGGGTGTGGGGGGGTGCAGGGGGGGCTTGCCCCCCTGCATAAACGTAGCAAACAGTGTGTGTGGGATGTTATTTATAGTTGCTTTGTAGTTTTCAATGTTTTGAGATTCAATGTTATGAGTTTTAGATGCTTTGAAGTTTAGATGTTATGGTCTTGATGTTTTGAGTTTGTTATGAAGAGTAGATGTTTTGATAGGTAACTGGCTACATACACATTGGTTTACAAAGTCCATTGAACATGTGGCAGGAATAGACAAATGTAGGTTTTATAAAACAGAATTGGAAACAGTTGCACACCTCATTGCTGGTTGTAACATACTAATGGCAGAAGGACTGTACACTGAAAGGCATAATAAAGTGGTGAGATTGTTGCACTGGGGATTGTGCAAACATTATGGTATTGAAGTGGCTGAAAAACACTGGAAACATGAGCCACAAAGCATCATAGAAAATTAGAAAATGATGAAGTCTACGTCACATGGGATCATCCATTGCCAGGAGTTCAAAAAATAGATGCTAGAAAATCAGATATAGTGGTCCATGAAAAGAAGACAAAAGTAGCACTGATCATTGAAATTGCCATACCCAGTGACTATAGCGTCCTGAGTACAGAGAGACACAAAGTCATAAAATATCAGGATTTGCAAGCAGAAATGAGAGCAATGTGGAAGAAAGATAACCAGATATTTCCAATAGTAGTAGGAACAACGGGTCTTATAAAAATGAGTCTACAATCATATTTAGATATGCTACCAATGCATGTTACTCCGTACGAATTGCAGAAGGAGTAATTACTGGGCACATTTCAAGTGTTGCGAAGAGCACTTTTGGCTGACATCAAAAAGTGAAACAATACTAATTTCATGAACATTAATCATACTTTGACTTAGGAATGGGGTCCATTCCCGTCATGATATTAATAACCCAAAAGATTTGGAGAAATTAAAAAGAGTACTCTGACAAAAATAGTGGGAGATTTAAACACAAGCATCACAGATTTATTATGTTTTAAAGAAAAATGTGACCATGATATGCAGATAGACTTTGCAGAAGAGGAATGGGCTCAGATTCTACAAAGATTTATCAGCTTCTATTTTCCACAGTTCTTACATTTTCTTTATGGAAGTTTTTAGATCACTTTTGACATTCCCCATCCAGAATGGAAAAAAAAAGACTGATGTGCATAAGAAAGTTGTTATATGTGTGAAAAAATCAGCAGATTATTTTACATGACTATGTTAACTTATCCTATAATGTTGATTGTGCATTTTATTTTTTAGGTTATATAAGTATACCCCTAAGTCTGCCTTCTACAGCTTTCATTTGATTTACTCTTTAACAACTACATTCTTGTCAGTTATTTTCAGTTGCTGGAAAGGTAACTTGGAAGGTTAGCTACAGCAGTTACAAAAGTCACAAACAACAATATCGGACATAGAGCAGAACTGATAAAACAAAATTTATATTAACGGAATTAGTCATTATAATGTTGTTGATGTTCTGGGTCTATATTATGCAGCTGAAAAACTTTGACAGCGAACACCTCTTCGTCGACACATACTCAGCGAAATTCACTTCTCTGAAGGGTAAACAAATACTTGCCCTGCAACCCAACGGAACTAAATCTAGCTAAACCAACTCCCCCCCCCCCCCCACACACACACACACACTAACTAAATATACCAACTCTGAGAACACACTACAGTGGAGTAATGGGAAAAATTGTGTGGTTGGCCAACTACGTCTTTGCCCTTTAAGTATTCATTGAATCTCGGAAGTGAATTTCACTGAATAAGTGTCGATGAAGTGATGTTCTCTATAAATGTTTTTAGCAAAGTAATATAGACCCGATGTTCTTATAATTTCTTTTTTTATTTTGTTTTTTTCACTTTGAGATCATATTTTATGCATAGCTGTTCAATAAAATAGTTGTTGGTATTAAAAAACAATATAATACTGACTAATGGAGGGTCTTTCTACTCCCCACCCGTTATACCTTGAATAATTAAGACAGATGATATTAAAATCATCATTCATGAACATGTATCAATGATACACAGGTATATACAGTTTAACAAAAAAATAAAATGATTTTTGATAGAATCACAAAATTAAGATACACAAGAAAAAGTGTGACCTAGCTTTCACCATAGTTATAAATGCAAGTCTAGATTAAATAAAGTACTACAACTATTTACTATTCTGAGCAAATCTTCTGAATATAACTCCAAACTCAGCTTGGTCTCAAAGGATGAAAGCAACAAGGTGATGTTTAATTACATCAGAAAAATGAAAGGGAAAATTTGTAATCATAATGTTCTCAAACAATAAAATGATCATTGAGCTACAGGATCTCACAAATTCAAATTCACCAAAAAAATTTCCAGACTTCACAGTAAACAAACAAATATGTCAAAGTACTACAGATACAAGTGAAAACATCCTTTATGTAATGACAGACATAACTGCTTAAAAACTCTAGTTCCATGGGTCAAGACAACGTACTTTATGGTTTCCTTTATATAATCAAGGAAAATGTAAGTAAACCCCTGCCAATAATGTTTAACAAAAGGATTCAAATATATCTCTGGCATATTGTAACAAAATGCTGTAGTGGTACTAGTTTACAGGGGGCACACCAGACCCAAATAATTTTAGACCCATTAGCCTAACTAGTATTCTGTGTAAAACCACTGACATAGTTGCAATAGTAGACTTTATCAAAAAGGCACAGGAGACCAACGTCTGTTAGATATGAAACAGCATGGGACTGTTACGAAGAGATCTTGCCTTTTGAATTCTGTAGCATTCTCTGAAGAGGTAATAGTGATGAAGGACTGACTGTAACTCTGCTTATCTTGACCCTGCTAAAGTATGTCACACTATACCACATAAGGGAATAATTAACAAATTAAAACAATCAAATATCAATAATGCATAACTTAGTGGATAAAACACTGATTAAGCAGCAAGGCACAGCAAGTTAATGTGGAAGTAGCCTACCTGTCCATCCCAACATAGGTTGCCAGTGCTATTCCACTGAGCTCCAAGATGGGGCATATCTTTTTGTACTATTCTTCTGAGATTAGAAAAGGACTATCTCAGGGATTCAGAAAGAACCTTAGCACTTGCATTAAGAGTTGCAGTAAAAAGATCTTATTTATGCTATGCGGTACCATCACATTCAGAGACACATTAGCCGCAGTGAGGAAAGCCCACTTTATTGCCTAATTTGCATGTCTCTAAATCACTGTTAAATACCATGTGTGCAAATCAGCACTTTCATGTGGTAGTTAATTAACACTGGCAGGGGATGCTTCCAGTTAGCACAAGTACGCGATTCACTCTGACACACACACACACACACACACACACACACACACACACACACACACACACACACACACACACACACCACATACTCTGTTGCTGTCCTTGTATTGTCAGAATGTCTCAAATGTCTCTATTTTCCTGCGTCAGTAAATCACAGATGATTGCAGTCAGTCATTAATGGCAGACAGAGTTTCAAACTTCACAATCTTCAGTAAATGCATGTAAGTGCAAAAGCTGTTACACTAATGACTTTCTAAGTTTGTAGGAACAACAATTAAAATCTTTATCTGACTGCATGTCTTTATCTCACCACTAATTTTGGCTTTGTCTAGATTTGCTGTGCTATGAAGTGGAGAGGTATGATTTATTCACCCTGTCCTTTCTCTCATAACTCACAAATTGTTGCAGGCTTAGAACAATGCCAGAGATTTCATTATATGTTAACAAAAACATTTGACGTTGATGTCCTGTGGCAATGGTGTAGAGTCCAAAACCACCCCTGTGTAGGTTTTTTTTTTTATTTCCAGTCTCACATATGTGTTATTTTACATCCATGTGTCTGGTGTTCTCCCGACCCACATTATGTGGAAGTGCCATTAAGGCATGAGATGACTGTGTACTCCCTGGTTTCCAGTGGTCCCCCCATCCCACATCTTTATTGTTTTCACTATTAGCTAGTCCTCTCCATCCTACATCTTCAGAGATATTCTCTGTTGGATAGTGGCCACCCCTAGCACAATGTTGCAGGCTTTTCTTGTTAGTCTAGAGTATGTAGAATTATAACAGTAGCCTCAATCTCACACACACATACTCACACACAACCCCCTAACACTACCCAATCATTAAACTCCCCAGCATTGGCTTCTTCCATGATAGACAAATTTGGTCATAAGGCTATGTTCATTACCATGAGCTGTGAAGAGCAGTTGTGCTACTTTATGCAGCCTACTGATTCAAAGAATCACTTCAGTGCATAAATGCCTTACTGCAGGCAGTTCTAGCGGACAGCACATGGCTAATTACCATACGCCTCTCACCCAAAATGCCTGATTAGCATCTATCATAATGGCCATAGAGACAGCTCAGTGCAGTGTTGCATGTCTTTGTGCAGCACTGTGGTAGGGCTGTCTCCGAATACAAAAATGTTACAGTGAGGTATGCACCATGCGTATACCTCATGGGAAATTTTCTGAATTGTGGCCTATGTTTAAGCAATTGTGCTGATGACAACAGAGTAAAATAATTACTTCAATAAATGAAACTAAAATGGTCTATAATATAGACATACCTGGTAAAGTAGTAATGATCACCATTTATATCAGTAAATGTAACATCAGGAGACTTGGGGATAACAGAATTCATTTATTTAATAAATGGCCAAATAATTAAAACAGATCATTAAAATGTTAATCATATTCTGTAGCTTATCTAATTCTAAATGATGTCTAGTCACTCCAGTGATGTCATTGTACCATTTTATACTTCACTAATTTGACTCAGAATTGAGCACAGTGTTGTAGCTTTTCAACAGACACCTGAAGCAACTTGAAAAGTACTTGGGAACCCCATTAAATGCTTCATTGAGCTAGAAAATATGAACTTTTTAAAAAGACTTCAAGAATATTTTTTCTTCTTTATTTAGTAACTGGGTATGTGAGCTGGTCAATGGACCCTTCTCTACAATGACCCAGGCACAAGGCAAACAAGTAACTGATCTTCAACCAAATGTTTGTTTTCCTCAGAATCTTTGGGTTCTCTGAGTTCAGTGTTTTCTAGTTCTTCTTTCCAAGCAGTAAATGTAAATGTACTTTGAATAAACTAAACTCTTACATTCACACACACACACACACACACACACACACACACACACACACACACACACACACACACACACAATATTTTCCTGGAAAGGCTGGAAATATTTCCCAGAACTACAGCTTTCTGCCCTGATTCGAGGTAGATGACTGCCACCACTCCAGACTACATGCCTGGAGAACTCCAATTACAAATGTCCATTCCACTATTGAAAAATAATGCCAACTAACTATAAACACAAAAGGTAACATATAGCAGAGCAGTTTACTCAATTAGAAGTGGATACCAGCAGGTAGTCACCACTTTTTATAATTTGTTAACTGGGTAAGCCCAATGAACAAAAGTGTCCTTTTCAAGGATACCAGTTGTTTTACATTAAGAAGGTTTGTGGTCTGCACTGTAGTGGCAGAACAGGTAGTTTACATCCTTCTAAGTTGGGAACTGCTGATTGAGGGCTCAGTGTCTGTTATTCTAAAAGTGTATTAATTCTGGTTTAAGCACTTGAGCTTCAGGCCAATTATTTTACATTAAAAGGGTTTGTGGTCTGCACTCTTGTGGGAGGAGAGGCTGGACTCTGCCCTTCTAGATGGGAATTTCTGGTTAAAGGCTTATAGTGCCTGCATATTTAAACTGCTTCTTACTGAAATTGGTACACCTTGTTTGCTGTAGCATAGACTAGATCCAGGCCTGCTGAATCTAGCTTTGTTTGTATAACTTGAGCACTAATCCAGGCATTCTTTAAAGTAGTCAATTGTATTTATTACTGCTTGGTAGTAACTTGATTAAAGTGTAGCTATCATTCTAAGTCTTTTGGATTAAGCACTTGGGCTTCAGACCAGTTGTTTTACATTAAGAAGGTTTGTGGTCTGCACTGTAGTGGCAGAACAGGTAGCTTACATCCTTCTAAGTTGGGAACTGCTGATTGAGGACTCAGTGTCTGTTATTCTAAAAGTGTATTAATTCTGGTTTAAGCACTTGGGCTTCAGGCCAGTTATTTACATTAAAAGGGTTCGTGGTCTGCACTCTTGTGGGAGGAGAGGATGGACTCTGCCCTTCTGAGCTGGGAATTTCTGGTTAAAGGCTTATAGTGCCTGCATATTTGAACTGCTTCTTACTGAAACTGGTACACCTTGTTTGCTGTAGCATAGACTAGATCCAGGCCTGCTGAATCTAGCTTTGTTTGTATGCTTGTTGTCTGTTTGCTTGTTATTTCCCTGAAACGCTAATTCCACCTAAAACGCGGCTTTTCAGCACTTCTGTGGATCCCTAGTGATATCTGCATTGCTTACTGTACTTATTTCATTGTTTCACTTGAAAGAAAGTTACTGTTTGTCATTTTTGCATTTAAGTTACCTGTAACACATTGCATTTAAGTTACCTGGCACTTGCTCACTAAAGCAATTATATAAGTCAGCACTAAAAAATTAAAAGCACTACACCCTCACAAACTCCCCTTGAGTACCTCGTTCCCCATTGGCCCTTTTTTTCAATTATAAAGGAATTCCCAATACTATTCTAGCATGTCCAAAGGTCAGTTGTCAATCTCCTCTCCGGTCCAACTGGTGAATCTGGGAATCTTGAGGCAATGTTACAACTGCCTCATGTACACAGACAACCCTCTCCTCCTCCCAACAAATTCCAACACATGTGAGAGATGCAACCATATAGCCATACTGGAGGCTAAGCTCTCTCAACTCAGTACTGGCGAAACCAGTCAGGAGGAGAAGGAAACCACACTCACTACAATTCCAGTCTCACAGAGACCTACCACGACAGCAAACCGAACACATAAACACACAAAAACATACTCGGAGGCTCTAAATAAAAATCTGCCTAAGCAGCAGAGACCTCCAAAGCAGACATCCAAGCAACCGCTACCCCAAAACAAAACACGTGCAACACATAGCTCACAAAGCCAGTGTGCCGAACAGTCACAGCCCTTAAGGCTAAACAACACACCTGATACACTTGTAATAGGTGACTCTATCGTCAGGCACACTGACATCCCACTCACCAGGCTGAACAAGGAGAAGGTCACGGTGAGCTGCCTGTCGGGCGCTAGGATCCACTACATAACACAAGCATTCAGGTCACTCCAAGGCAAGTACAAATATGACTCAGTCATTGTCCATGCTGGTGTGAATGACCTGAGATATACCTCCCTGGACTACATGAAAAGAGACATAGAGGAGCTCTCTGAGCATGTAGCCCAGGCCGGTATGACCCTGACCTTGAGTAGCATCTTACCCTCACCAAGAATGATGCCACAATATGAAGACAAGATGATCAATTTCAACAATTGGCTTAAGTATTGGTGTCATTCAAAGGGGATCCAAAGCCTGTCAGCCTGGGATGACATGCTCGACAAACCACGATGCTTCGCTAGGGACGGCTTGCGCCTGTCACCCCTGGGCTTTCGGATATTGGCAAAGGCTCTTGCTACCCCCATAGTGCCTTTTTTAGGCAAGGCTCAAAAGACAAACCCACCTCCATAGGTATCACAAGGGATAAGAAACTAAGAGTAATGCTACTCAATGCCAGAAGTCTAAACCTCAAGATGCACGCACTCGAAACTCTCCTTAGCATGGAGAACATCGATATCTGTGCAGTAACAGAAACCTGGTTCAAGGCTCCTGAGAGCACCCCAGCACTACCAGGTTATACCTCATACCATGCTTTTCGGCCCCAAAACTTGGACCGAACCACAAAAGGAGGGGGAGTATCAATATTCGTCAAATATACCCACACCTCCAGGTTGGTGGCACAGCACGAAGCATCAGAGACTATCCATGTGCAACTAACAGTGGGTAAAACTGCCTTCCAGTTTATAGCCTGCTACAGACCACCCTCCCAAACCCGGAACCCCACTCGGCCTTCCTGAGAACACTGGAAAATATGAAGGTCTCTCCAAACACCATTATATTTGGCGACTTCAACTACCCAAACATAGACTGGGAGCATTACTCTAGCTCCAACACCCTAGCCCAAAGGTTCCTAGAATTTATAAACTCAAATGCTATGGAACAACTTGTTACCACTCCCACAAGAGGGGAAAACATACTGGACCTGATCATCACCAACATGGGGACTCTATGCTCCAGACCAGAAGTGTATCCCTCACTGGTAAGATCAGACCATAAACTAATCTCCCTGGATATTCACATCCCGACTCCACCCCTGCCCTGAAAACCACAGTGAAAAACTTCTCTAAAGCAAATTTCACACTCCTCAAAACCGAGGTGGAATCCTTCAAAGCCCCGGCCTGTGGAAAATACGGCCCAGACCACAGAATCCTTTATAAACGCATTCTATGAACACCTTCAGGAATGCATGGATCATGCAATCCCAAATAAAACCAAGACCCAATCCTCCAAAGGCAGACGTCCTGTCTGGTGGACCCCAGCCATAAACAAACTATACAATAGAAGGAGGAAGCTACTACATGATAGAGCAAAATCCCAAAAAGGGAAGGCATCTCTGATCAGTATTAGCAAAAAACTACGGGCACTCATAAAATCGTCTAAGGCCAGCTTCAAGAGAAAAATTGCACAGGACACTAAGGATAATCACAAGGCTTTCTTTAGTTATGTTAGGAACCTGGGTGAGAATTCCCAGATATGCTCAGAATTAGTCCAAAATGACAAAAAATACACCGAACCCACAGACATTGCCAACATCCTAGCTGACAGGTTCAGCGCAAACTTCTCCACCCCCTTCCCACCAAAAGGGCAAATATCTATCCCAGCAGAGTGCTTCCCCCCTGACATCTCAGATGCTCAGGTAAGAGCTGCCCTCTCCAAAGCAAAAAACACAGCATCAATGGGACCAGACGGTGTCCCGGGCTGCATCCTACATGAACTCCAAGAAGAGCTAAACCCAAACATAAAACTACTGTTCAATCTCAGCCTTACTACAGGAAATGTACTCAAAGAGTGGCGTACAGCAACAGTGGTCCCTCTCCACAAAGGTGGTGCCTCAACGGATCCTGGAAACTATCGCCCCATAAGCCTGACTAGCTTGGTCTGCAAAGCTATGGAAAGGATCATCATGGACCTCATAAATAAAGATATTGGGGACCTACAGACACTGGATCCTACCCAGTTCGGCTTTGTTAAGGGCAGATCCTGCCTCTTAAACCTGGTTGATTTCTTTGAAACAGTCACCAAGGCCATTGACGAGGGGAAGGTGGTCCACACAGCCTACCTGGACCTCGCAAAAGCCTTCGATACAATACCCCACTCGGGCATTATAGATAAGCTCACCAGCTTAAATATAAACCCCTATGTCACTAGATTGGTTGCAAACTGGCTCAAGGACAGAACCCACATGGTTAGAATTGCTGGAGCCATGTCAGACTCCAAACCAGTTACAAGTGGTGTCCCTCAAGGCTCAGTCCTGGGACCTCTCTTGTTCGGTATATATTTCTCGGAGGTACAGGCCAACACGGAAGGACTGTGGCTGACCAAGTTCGCAGATGACTGCAAACTGTGCGCCATAATCGACTCTCCAGCCGACACAAGCATCCTCCAAAAGGGCCTCATAGAAACAGACAACTGGTGCCAGAGCCATGGCCTTAAGCTAAACGCCAAAAAGTGTATAGTCATCCCCTTTGCCAAAAACAAAGTGCCCTCAAATTACCACATAGGTGGTAATCCATTAAGTACAGTAGAAATAATTAGGGACCTGGGGACCCAAGTTGATAGCAATCTCTCATTTGACAACCACGTGGCCAAAGTGGTTAGAAAAACATTTTATATAGCCCACCTAATCATGAAGGGATTCGCATCTAGATCAGGGGAGGTCATCGTGCCTCTTTACTCATCCCTCATCAGGCCCATAATTGAGTACAATGTCCCTTTTGGGATGTACCTTATCAGACACCTGCAGCAACTGGAAAGACCCTAATAGTACCTCACCAAGAGGATCAAAGGGCTCAAACAGATGCCATATGCTGCCCGGTTAAAGAAACTCCAGCTCTACTCAGTGGCATACCGCCTGCTCAGAGGCGATCTGTGCCTGACGTATAAAGCCATGTCCAACCCTGAATTAATGGACATGCTGCACCTCAGAAAATCCAAATCCCATCGATCTACGCGCTCGAGAGACTTGAACCTCAGCACTGAAATAAATAGGACATGCTGGAGGGACAGATTCATAACCCAGAGGCTCCCTTCACTCTGGAATAAAATCCCAGTCCAGGTTAGGCAGAGTCCCTCATTGAGGAATCTTGATGAGTGGATGGGAGATCGTAGGTTTACCCCGGGTATCACTTCTGTGTCACTGTTAGACAGAGGCACAGTATACTAACCTCGAAAAGAGCATAGCAAAATTAATTTAAAATGGGTGGCGAAAGCCAAACACACTCTGTCTGCTCAAGTTACTTGCTCAGAATCACACAGTAAATAAATGAAGAGGGAGGGAATTAAATCCTTTCCTCTTGACTACAGGAAGCAACTCACTAAAAGCTCAGAGCCTTAATCCTCTGCACTAATTGCCAGATATAAGTCACATTCACATTAAGTGCCCTCTTATCAGTTAGTAAAGAGGTAAATAAGCAAATTAGCCATATGCTTTTTTATCTGTATTTGTTAACAAGGGAATAACACAGTCTGGTTAAGTGACTTTCTCAGAGTCACTCATTTAAGCAAATAGAAGATGAGGGACTCAAACTCTAGGCCACAGGCAGCAGCTTGTGAAAAGATTACATTTTTAATCTTCTGCAATAAAAAGGAAGTTTGGAAATGCAGTTAAAAGCTAAATATGCAGAGAAATACATAACTGCACAGATTAAAATAACTAGTTTGAGTAGATAGGATGCTTAAAAGAAGAATCCATCTAATCAGGGAAATATTTCCTTGCTATTCCTAACTCACAAAGTTACTGGGCCCTATCTAGGCTGTCTGAATTTTCAGCATGTATGAGGCAGAGACACAAATACAGAAACATATTCACTAGAACCGACAAACAAGCTTGATCTTACTCTACAAATTCCTGGGTAACACTCAATGCAAGCAATGAAATGATGACTGCCAGTTCAACAGTTTATGGAGAAAGGGTTATTCTATCTGACCCCTGGAGGAATGTCTTGTAATGGGTCCACAAGGGGAGGCATATACCATAACACCATTCTTTCAAGGTCTTCTACCCCTGTGAGCCATAGATCCTGTTACTTTCTGGAAACTTTAGATGAGCTAATGTCCTGGAGAAACCAGTACTGATGTAGTTAATGGTTTGTTTTTCGCTTTCTGACTAACAACCCCCTACAAAGGAACAACAGATGAAGTTAACTGGTATCCAGAGCAAGCAATTACCTATTCAGTGCAGCTATTCTTCCCAAAACAGAAACTCACAGTCTTTCAGTTTATTCCCTACAGCTGAGGACAGCAAAATAATTGTGCTTTTTTCATGCATTTTTAAATATTACATGTACGTGTTATATGTAGTGTATTTAGTGCCCTGATTACACATCAAAATATGTGAAAAAGCAAAGTATTTAAGCTCTACTCTAGCACGAGATCCAATATAAGCAACTTTCTAAGCTATGTTAATATCAGATCTCGCACTAGGTACTAAGTTACAGAACAAAAAGCTTCATTTCTGCCTGCTGCATATGCCTTTCAATTGTCCCCGACTTCATCTCATAATTTTGCTCTGTCCCTAGAAAATGTATTTGATTTTCTGGTAAATAATTGAGAGTTACAGTCAGTCAAAAATACCAGCAACAAATGTTCACAATTCTTATTTTTCAGAAACATATATTGATGCAAAACATGTCATTATATAAATACTTTAAGTGAATTGGAGCAATATTTAAAGATTCTCCTTCCCTTTGATCCCTTGTCTGGCCCACAAGTAATACAAAAAATCAAAAGATAGGCATTTGGATTCAAAGCCGGTAAAGCACTTTGCGTTTTTTTCCCTGTTTTCTGTAACTAGTATTAAACGGAGCAGATAAAGTTCCATGCACTACAAGAAAATATGATCAGGTCTCTGATCGTAACACTTAATTACTGTGTTCTTCACATGGATGCCAAGATTCACCTCTCAAGATTCGCTCCCAAGGTGAATTTCTTGGTATTCATGTCTCAAACACATTATAACATGGTTTCGATGGGAGACCCAGTCATAATCCTCTATGTTATATATAGTTTCTGTACTTCCCAGAAGAACATACTTGGAAACACAGCTGCAATCTTTATATACTATTTTATACATTGTATAAAAAAACAAGCTAAGGTCTAATACAAACAAGCATAGGTCACATAAAGATTTTCAATCTCATATGCACAGTTTACATTCTATAGCCCTTAAAATGACTCTGTGGAAACCAGTACCAACAATAGAAAAGCATGCCAACCCAATAAGACAATAAGGGTGCAGCAGAAGTAAACACAAACACTACACAAATACATGTGTATTTGTCTTTTTAATAATAATAAATTATTTTCCGTTCAAATCGGAGAGTTTGTTTTTGTGTTTTTTGCTGCACCTCCACAGTACCCTTATTGTCTTATTGGGTTGGCATGCTATTCTACAACCCTGCCCCCTTATGGCTAAAATAAAAAAATTACATATACATAAGGATTATGTACAGCCTATATACATGGAAAAAGTATGAGGACGTGCACATTACTTTCACTTTGACACTCTGTATTAGTACTAGAAGACATGTTGGTACTAATAGTAAGTGACAAGCTCCAAAGACAGACCAGATAAAGAGAGGGAAAATGCAGTTTACAACTATGAAAAAGCTTAAAGGAATTCTTACCTTCCTCCAGAGCAGCTCATAGGCCATCGACACGTCTGATAGACCCTTTGCAGGTAGGTTCCATTCTGGATCTGGCAGGACACTGTTTTGGTTACAGAGTATGGACAAAAATTTCTGAAATTGACACAAATGAGTATGTTAGACACCCAATGCTGATATCTGAAATTAGTATTATGGGGTAATTTTTTTAAAACAATTAAACAAATTTATAAAAAGAAGAAGATTTATGTGTATTGTCTGCATTAAATAATGCAGAAGTACAAAAATTAGTATTACAGTGCAATTTGTGATAAACCTGTTGGGCCCTTTTCAGCAAGCATGCTGGGTATGGAACCAACCCATGATGAGTTTGCCTAACCTACCCCCCCAGACTGGGGCAATAATGGTGCCCTTTGACTTGCCATAGACACAAAGCCATCATCCATTATCTACCCTCTTCTCCCCAGTAGAAGCTCATATCAATATGTGCAGCTCGGGGATTTATCTTGGCCCTGACTCTCTCCTCCAGTGTGTTGACATCAGATCAACGAGGAGTGACTTGAGCATGTGCCCCCACCTTAAGTGCACAGGGTGGTCACACCTTCTCTGTTTTCCCCTCTCCTATGCCTGTCTTCTCTGTGAACTTTGACCTCTGCCAGAGCTCCACTGGAAAGATGCCCAGCATGCTCCCTCCCAACCTCCTATGCGCACCCATCCCTGCCTCACTATCAAGCGCCCGAGCTGCTAACTGAACCCAGATTGCCTGGCAGATTGGATCCCTTTATCTTTAACACCATGACCTCATATTAGAACATTTATTACGCATTTTATAACTTCTCAGCCATTAGGTATAGATGTTAAACTACTAGATATATAGTTTTATCCTTCTCTGTTTTATCTGCAAATATAGCAATCAAGAAGGTCAAGATGTTAGCCTTTTTGTTTTATATGCCTTGCTGAGATTCCCTATCTACTTCTTTACTGAAAAAAAAATAATTTCTAACTAGGATAACCAATTTTGTCAGAATTCTGAATGCTGACATTCCAAATAAGATTTTAGAAAAATGGAATAACAAAACAAGACCCTCACTTTCTCTTCAAGACTTTCAACTTCTGTGGAGTCAGTGCAGGCTTTATATTAGGTCTTTTAGAAATAGGATGATTCAAGAGAAGAGTGTTAATTCTTTATCATACCTTTTGAACTCCACATAAAATGGGTTGGATTTGCCCAAGTAACAGATGCTTGTATGTTTGATTTACCTAAGTAAGAGATGCTTGCATGTTTGTGAGGCCCTTGGGAACTGGCAACTTATGTAGTGGTCTTGTCCAAATATTTTTCCTTGCTGAACAAGAACAGTTTTGATAATGAACTTTTTAAAAACAGTTATAATTTATACAGTTATGGTTTATATACATAACACAAACAGAAAGCTATAATTCAAAGTGGAAAGGGACGACGATGACGCAAGGGAGGAGTCAAGAAATAAGGAGAGAGTGGAATTTTGGATGCAGATCCTTAAGAAGAAGAAGAACAGCCATACAGAATATTATATTCATAAAGTAGCAGAAAGTATACTAAGAACTAGGCAAACATAAGAATGGAGAAAGGAGAAGGTGCCATAGGGATGAATGCAATTGGGGGTACAGAGAATAGGCATATGGGGGCTGGAATTTACTGCAGAAAGCTATCAAAGAAACCAAGGTATTGAGAACAAATAACTAGAGAGGAAAAGGTAACAGAATGGCAAGAGGCCAAAAAGACATTTGGACTGCAAGCTAGAGGCTGCTCTCCCTATCAGAGACTGATATCACAGTATAGGCAAAGAGAAAGGGATGGGGGAATCCTAAGTGAAAGTCCTCTTTGGTAGAGGTCTAGTTGAATCTAGAATAGTAGCTGCTGTCAAAAAAATGATAATTAGTAAGGCATGTAAAACATTGCACAATAACTATAAGAATCAGTCAGAGGAGGTTTGAAAAGATTGGGAAGAGACATTGGATAAGCAATTCACAAGGAAACAATGAGAGGACATATGTATGGCTCCCAAATATACAACAAAGTCTATAACATTTAGGATGTTTGCTTGGAAGTCTTTACATGGGTATTTTTATACCCCAAGTATTCTCCAATAATTTTTCTTCAAGTAGGTGGTAAATGCTGAAGGTGTGGTAAGGAAGAAAGAAGTAACAGGGAACATACGTTTTGGGAGAGTAATGAGTTGGCAGACTTTTAACATTTCCTGCAAAGTACTCTGTCAGAAATATTGGGTGAGCAAATGGCTGTAACTAAGGAAATGATTTTTGAGCTGGGATACAGGACCTGAATTGCCTATACATAAGACCTTGTTAAGTTTAATTCTGATAGCTGCCAAAAATCAGTTACGAGTCTAAACCAGCTGTATTTGAAGTAGTGACTATTGTGACAAAGATAAATGAACTGGAGGTGGGATATTTAGAAAAGGATAGGAGCAAATTACATAGAAAATGAAAATTGTGGGAACAATACATACAGAATAATGTTTTGGAGGAGAAATGAGGTTTAAGGGAACACAAGAATAGAACAATTTATGATAATTGTAGAGAAGAATATTTGTGATGTACAATGTTTGTAACTGTGAACATGTTAATATGGTTTGTTTTCTTTTATTTCCCTAGGTCTTAACTGATAATTCATTTAAGGTGTTAAACAGTTATAATTTGACTCACAAAATGTGGATTACAAGCTATTTTCATTATTTCTGTTTAATATTTCTAAGAGACTAGCTATAGCTAGTATGGTTACCAAAAAGATTATACTCTCCTCCTGAAATCAAGAAATCACTTTGGCTATAACTTCCAAGATGGCTACACATCAATCAACAGGTTGAGTACAGCTTTCCCAGTATGAAAACTGAACTAAGAAAAAATGGTAGTAAAAACTATCAGTTTGGGTATAATTTAATTACAGGCTTCTAGTTACACAGTATTGATGCTAGTAAAGAAGAAATTTGACAAAAGTAAGAGAAAATAAACCATAAAAGGAAAAGAAAATAAATTGGCTGGGAAGAATCTTGTAGCAGTTCAGCGAAAAGCAGTGCAAGTTTTGATTTTGGTACCACAAATTTCTTTCCGTAATTTAGACGAAAAATAAATCAGATATTCTACTGTACCAGAGAAACTGGAAGGAAGAGATTTCATTAATTTCATGAAAGTACAAATAAGAGAATGGACTGGTGTTGCACAGCAGAATTTGTTAATTGAGATGGCACACTGTATGCTCCAAATGTGGCCATGAGAAAGAAGCCAAGATCTACATCAGTAAAAATGCAACCATACCAGTAGAAGGAGTGGCTTTTGACAAAATTGTGGCACAAGGAAAAAGTATTAAAAATTGAAGACAGCAAAGTGTTTGTGGAAAATGATTATTCACTGTAAACCAGGGAAAAGAGAAATTCTTAGCATTTAGGGAATGTTGATAGGCAGGTGTGAGACTCAAGCTGCTATATCCAACTTTCTTCAGAATATTTTTCCTGGAGGAGCAAGCACATTTTTGCAGAACAGGATAAGGATAAATTTAAAGACGTCTAGCTAACAAGAATGAAACAGCAAGCAGAACAGGACACTGTTCCTTATTCTTCAGACAATAACAAAGACTGTACAAAGACTTTGCCTGTGAAATTTTTTCTATTGTTCCAAAAGAAAATGCTTGAGTGACTGGAACTAACTAGAAGAATCAGAAGTATCTGGGACTTGAACCAGAGATGACGATGATCAGGAAAAGACCAGCAACATTGTGAAATCAGATAATAAATGAGAGACTATAAAAGTATAAATCCCAGTAAATACAGAAATAGACATATGAGATGCAGCTTTTGCAAGAAGAAGCAGTGGCTAAGAAAGACTAGAATTTTGCTGCCTGTGTTAAACTGGTGTGTGAAATGTAAAGTACATATCCCACTTTAGTTTCATAGGTTCATAGGTAGGTACTAGGCTATCGGCCCTATGGCCTATATAAGCCTAGCCAAAAGAGGTTCCCTGGCTTTCGCCACCCAAGAAAATTATTTTCCTGTGCCCCTGTCGAGCAGAGCCACAGAAATGATCCCCAGGGTGAATTTCCTTTTTCCCATCCAATTGTCAAGATTTATCTTAAAGAGGGCTAATGAGGAACTTTGCTTGACGTCAATGGGTAGTCTGTTCCAGAGCATGGGAAGTCTCTGGGACAGGAATCTATCCCCCCAGCATGTTCTGTTTATTGTGGTGACAAGGTTTAAGTCCCTGGAGCATGTGGCCCAGAGAGATTGGGGTTTCTTTAAGTGTAGCATGTCCATCAGATCTGGGTTAGAAAAGGCTTTGTATGTTAGGCAGAGGTCACTTCTGAGTAGGCGATATGCAACAGAGTAGAGCTGGAGTTTTTTGAGACAATCTGCATATGACATCTGTTTGAGGCAGGTAATCCTCTTAGTGAGGTATTTCTGCAGCCTTTCTAGTTGTTGTAGATGTCTTGCGAGGTATATGCCAAATGGGGCGTTGTAGTCTATAATGGGTCTGATGAGGAATGAGTAGAGAGAAATGATGACCTCTCTTTTTCTGGAGGAGAAGCCCTTTGTGATGAGGTGCACCATGTAGAAAGATTTCCTGACTACTGTGGTGACCTGATTACCAAAGGAGAGCCTACTGTCCACCTGTGTGCCAAGGACTCTTATCACACTTTTGGGGTTTAGTAGGCTATCGTCTATGTGGTAGTTCATTAATGTTTAGAAGGACAGTAAAGGGACTGAAGAAGTAACTGCAAGCAAAACAATCCCTCCCAAGCAGCCAACTATCAGTACATCCCAGTGCCGCTATACTTTGTTGGATCTACTTGACCTTCCTAATATCCATGGATTTACTCCACCAGGGTTGGGTCTGTAAATGATCATTAGAGAATCCCTGCACCACATATCATTCTTGTTGCGGTGGAAGATTATAATTACCTAATCTCATTTGCCCCCTCCCCTGTACACATCTATTACTTCAAAGAGTTACCATGTCCCCCACTATGTAGGGATCACCTAGATGAATGCCATCCCCCAGGGATGACTACACTCATCCTGTCCTAACAGTGCTTCAGACACCCAAGCCACCGGTCCACATTTAGAGCTTTATGCCTCATGTCATGGTGTTGGCTTAACTAAAACAGTTCTGGACTTATTCATATTTGTATAAAACTTTCCTGAAGTAAATTGCATGTTATATATTTAAAGGAATTGTATATACTGTGCAGTCAGGAGTATTTTAAATTTGACATGGTGGAGATCTTATCAGTGACTGCTGCATATGAACCAGATATCAAAGCAAGAAAGTATTCTTTCATAGATGCAAAGTATCCAGGTTTTACACCACAACTACTAACAAAGGATAGACATGAACAAGTTAAAGTTAATATAATATTATGATCTTGGGCTGCTGTGGTGGGGGACATAAAAGTGGATTAATTGTATTATACATAAAACTTAAGATAATAATTTCCCCTGTACTTAAAGGAAAACTCCACCCTGTCCTATAGTTTAACTCAATCTTTAGGCTTCTTTTCTTCCTACAGTATGCTTCCAGCATTGTGAAGGTACAAGAAACCTGCTTCTACTTTTTAAAACTTTTATTTCCTTGCATTGGAGTAAATAAAGAGAAAGCCCACCTACATTTTTAAGCCGAACGTCTCACATACTTTGCAGAGGCATTTGTCTCCACCTGTATGACATATCATAGACACAGTTAAATCTGTAGTTTACCCTACAGGTACTGCTGTCAATCTTAGATGGGCAATTAATCCTGCTAATGTCAGAAACACAGTAGCTGATATAAAAAAAAAGACAGAAAGCTGTCGGATTGTTTTCCACTGCTTTTATTGCAGACAGGAGGAGAACTAAACCTTCCCTTTCATAGCAAAACAAAGCAATTAGATCAGTCAGAGGTTTAAAGGCAGTTGTCACCTCTTCTGACAAATTTACATAAGCAGCAACACAGCACTGAAATGCTAAGCTTTAAATGTTAAGTTATTTGTAATAGTTTATATGTTAAGATAACTTAAATGTAGTATCAAATATTTCTGTGACATTTAGTGAAAAGTCAGAAAATATTTTTTCTTGTAAAGCATCAATACATTTCCCATTTTCAAGCACCCCCCCCCCCACTCAGACAGACAGGCCAGAACTGCAGAAAGAAAGACAGGTAGCAACCTTATCAACTAGGTGCACTGATACTGTTCAGAAAAGGTCTTTTATACTTTTTCGTGACATCTTCCAGAGGAAGATGCATATCTGGTACAAAGCAGATGCATGGTAAGAAATTTCCACTAACTTTGAATCAGTCCTGTTAGAGTGCATGAGCATTTTGTAGTCCACAAAGGAAATGTGCCCATTGATGGCAACAATAATATACAGTTGAATTTACTTTAACATACTTTTATAACATGCTCTTGCATTAAAACATTAAGAAAAGGACATCAGAAGTACTTAACTGTGTTTAAATGCACACACACACACACACACACACACACACACACACACACACACACACACACACATGTAAAAACAAATGCCCCAGGATCCACTCTTGACTGGATCTTAGTCACCCATCTGACCAACTCTGGCACAATAACTGACTCTATTAGTGACCACCTCCCAGCTTTCATTTACCGTGCAACCACTTCCCATCCATACCAACATCAATATATTCAGACCCACAACCTTAGTAAATTTGACCCCAAAACCTTCTCTAACTATCTCAAACAAATGAACTGGAGCATTCTGAAAACCCTTCCACTCGATAAAGCCATAGACCACTTTAATTCTACTTTCCTAGATGCTCTAAATTCCCTAGCTCCACCAAGGAAAAAAAAGAATAAAAACTATAACTGCCCCTTGACTAACTAAAGAAACAAAGCAAATTATGCATCAATGAGAAAAATCCTTGAAGCTTTACCAAAATAATACATTTCCTGAAACCCTTCTCCAATATACACAGCTCCGTAAGTTTGCAAAAAAGCAAATCTTCAAAGACAAAAAGTCCTAATCCACTAAGCGCCAATCCAACCATCCCCAAAACCCTAGGCTTTTTTGGAACTCCATAAACTTACTCAACCCAGGCTCCAAAAATAACCCTTGTCTGGACCCAAGTAAATCTGACCTCGAATTAGCCTCACTGTTCAACTCTTTCATTATAGAGTCAATATCCAACCTAACAAAAACTTTTCCCAACAGTGACCCATCTCTCCTACATTCCACCTCATCTAAGTCCCCAAATAAATTCCCCCCTGTGTTTGAGCTTAAACCTGTCTCCACTAACTACATAAAAAGATTTCTATCCAAACTTAAACCCAGCTCCAGTGTACCTGACAACATCTCCTCTTCCTTTCTCAAGTCTGCTGCCGATGGTATAGCTCTCCCAATTAGTATCCTAATTAATAGATCCATAAAGGAATCCTATGTCCCTAAACTTTAGCATTCCACTTTTATTCTTCCTCTCCACAAGGCAGGCAAAAACACTAACATTTCAAACTTCCGTCCTATAGCTCTTCTCTCTCCAATATCCAAAATCCTACAAAAATGCATCCAGCTCCAACTTATGCCTTTTCCTAACTAAAAAACAACTTCTTACCCCTACCCAACATGGCTTCCAACCAGGACATACTACCATAACAGCTCTACTCTCATTCTTAGAAGCTGTCAATCAAGCCCGAGATTCTGGGAACTTAGTATCCACAGTGCTCCCCTCTAAAGCATTCAATACTGTTTCCCATAAGCACCTTCTAAGTCACCTCTCAAACCTAAATCTTCCTGGTTCTCAAGCTATCTGTCAGATAGATCTCAGGCTGCGAAATGGAAAAAAGGCACCTCACCTTTCTTACCCACCCCTACCGGAGTACCACAGGGATCCATCCTCGGACCAATGCTGTTTAATATCTTTATCAATAACTTTCACTCTGCTATTCCTAATGCTAAAGTCATCCAATATGCAGATGACTCTACACTTGTCTGTTCTGCCTCTAACCTCCCTGAATTCCTATCTAAAACTCAGACTGTCTTCTCAACTACTGAGATCTGGATGCGCCAAAATCATCTTTCTCTCAATGCTAACAAATCTAAAATACTACTATACACACCCTCAAAATCTTTCTCTTTTTATAAAAATTCCTTCCAAGTCCTTAGCCAAAGCAACTCTCCGATCAAAGTTGTTCCCTTTGCCAAACTACTCAGTGTAACTATAGATGAACACCTCAAGTTTGATATCCATATTCAGCAAAATATAAAGAAAACCCACCAAAAACTAGGTATGCTATACAGGAACAACCACTTCCTCTCTACTTCTAGGCATACTCTGGCCTCCTCTTACCTCCTTCCCTCCCTTTTGTATGGCAACCCACTACTTACTAACCTATCCTCTTCCATCACTTCCAAACTTGAAAGCTGTTATAACAAAATTTCTAAGCTTGCCACCAAAGCCAAACATTCCACTCATCACTGTGTTACCCTCCAATCCTTCAACTAGTTAGAATTCACAAATTACCTGGACTTCCTCCAGCTCACTAAAAAACATAGACTAATATTTTAATACAACCAAATGCCCCCCTCTAACATCCTTCCCCTATACACCCCAAATAGAACTCTAAGATCTGAACACCAAAACGTAATTACTGTCCACAAACCTAAACATCCTGCTGGACAACTTCTCCTCTCCTTCTCCTTAAGTAAGAAATGGAACTCTCTCCCTTCTACACTAAGGACAATGTCAAACACAAACAACTTCAAAACTCAGCTTTACACCAACCTCTCCTCCAAATGGAATTGTAACTGCATTCTAATCAAACTGGAAATAAATAAATAAAATAATAAATATGTTTTGTATATATATATATATATATATATATATATATATATATATATATATATGTGTGCATACAATTCGTTATTTATAATAAACAACTTAGTAGAGTTAAGCATTATTAATGTACACGTTCTAGTAAATGTTGCTTAAAGTTTTACTTGGTTACTGTCACACATTGGCTTTGTGTTGCACATGCAATCTTATTCAATGTCTTTATGTCAGTATTTTTTTCTTTGTAATGCTAAGTGCATTTAATACTTGTTATCTTTGCCAATGTAGCCCAAGTCATGGCTAAAAAGGGTTCTGGGGCCAGTTCACTTTCCTGGTTACCAAAGTACAAGTAAATATGAAAGAGAAAAAAAGGAGGGTGACCATTACAGAAATAATTAAGGAACTAGTAAAGCACATTTTAATTCTGCATCATTCATGAGAGAGAGAAACTTCCACTGAAGGCATTGAAAAGTATCAGACAGATTTAGTCTGGAGTCCTCCTACTTATCATGATACAGCAAGGAACAGTTACTGCAGTGAGAGTTTTCACACCTCAGCATAAGAGTGTGGGGGAAGGTCTGTCAATTCTTTTAGGACTACAAAAGACTCCCTTTACAAAAACTGTTATTTACCTACTTTCTTTTGCTATAAGTAGCTAACAGCTATTTATAGCATAGACCAAGCTCTGACAGTCACATAAATGAGACTCAGTAAGAAAACACAGAAGTAGCTCTGTTACAGAGGGTGTGCTCAGATGATGGTGCTTCACAGTCCTGCCATTTTGGTCTTAATGGCATGAGAAAACAACACCACTTCCTTATGTCTGGCATGACTCATATAAAGAGGACTAGAAATGTATTCTGGGAAGAAGGAATGAAAGCAAGAAAACAAGATTACGTTACCAAGGTAGGCCCCATCATCTGCCATTTTGAGGGAAACACATTAAAATTGTAAAAGAAGCATTTGGAGTGATTTTGGGGCATTAATATAGTTTGAAAACAATGATACAATAAACAAAATATGTTTTTTGAGTTCTAAGGTGGAGTTTTCTTTTAAAAAGGTTGATATATAGATTAATATCCTTGGTTTAAGCTATAGACAAGTTACTTTTTAAGGCAAAAGTTTGAACAATCAAAATAAAGTGATGAAAGGTAAGGAAATTATATTTCTTTCTTACATTTGCAAAGTCATTAGCTATTTTTTTCCATTAGCAAAGGCTTTCAGTGGTTCAGTGGAAGACAAAAAGTCTACAGGTAATAGTAATTAATCATGAGAAGTCTGACCGGTATGTTCTGAGTAAAATTCACAATGATTCTTCCATGTGTCTGCAAAATCACTAGCTGTTTTTTTTCCATTACTGACTGCTTTTACTTGGAAATGAGAAGTCTACAAGTGCAAACTGTTTTTTTTTATCTGGAAGAAGAATAAACATAAGAAAAGAACAGACAGCAATTAGTGTATTTGGGAGCACAGACTGTAACATATGCTTTAGCATGGGTAAACTTAGTTTTAGATTAGGTAATGCCTATGGGTACAGATGTCTATTTGGGAGAACTTCTGCTATATGGAGTAAACTTAATTTTATGAACAGGTACATCGTTTGTTAGTTTGAAGTCAAACGGGATCAGGGGCTCCTGAAAATCTATTTAGTTTTTCTTGTTTGAGTGTTTTCACTGGAGAAAAAGTATAAAAAAATGTGACACAGATACAAACAGAAATGAAAAGAAACAGCTACATAAGAGATCAGGTTGCCAAACATGAATGTGTGCATGTAAGCTAAAAGTTGGAACTATACATTCAAAAGAACTGTGATATATAATTGGTGGGGGTAATAGCTTTCTATCATAATGGCTACTCAATCCATGTTATCATGAAACAGTCTTACAAAAACAGACAAAATTCAAACAGTATTGAGTTATATTAAGAACCATAGGTTGAAAGCAGCATTATTACAGAATACACATTTGGATAGAAATGAACTTGTGAAATTAACAAAGGATTTCAGGATGGACATTCAGCAGAATATTAGGGACAAAAGAAAAGGAATGTAATAATACCATTTGCTACAGGGGCTATAATAGTGCTAAAAGAGAAAAGGGGTGGTAGATTTGGGGTAGTAAGGAGTTACTGGCAAGGAAGAAAGATGATTACACAGGTATATAAAATTGTAGATTATGTTATGTGTGTTGTTTGTTAAGAAAGTTAAGTGATTTCAGATTTACTAAGATGAAGGTAAAAGTGCTGAGTAGGAACCCAGATGATTATGTGAGAGAAACCAAGAAGGATTTGCAGAGAGGTAAACCGGAATGCTCCGGAATTAGAACAGTGTTACAAAACTAGAAAGTGATAATTTAATTTGAAACATTGCGACTTAAAGGTGTTTTATTTATCTGATAGTTCATTTAATCTCTTTAACAATGGTTATGTGTATTATTTTAATGTTTTCTTTATCCATTCTTAAATAGTTTTAAAATATTAGTATTAAAGATTATGCAGCGGCAGCGATTTTTGAGATTGCCAGCCTTAAAAGAGTCTTAAGCTTATTACAGCAAGCATACTTCACATTTAAAAACGAAGGAAAACAGTACAAAAAATTGCATAGCTTAAATGTTGTAGCATTACTCTATGGAGAGTATTCCAAAGAGAGACTCGGTGGGTTACAGAAGGAGATACAAGACTTGTGCAGCGTGGGAAGGCAGTCTGTTGCATGAAGTATATTATAGTGATGCTACTACATACTATATATACTAATATAATATGTGATCTTATTTTGTAACATTTTCAGCATTTAGATGAATGAAGTCTGTAAAGGTTTGAGAAGATCAACTGGAAGAGCCAATTTTCACTGGTTTGACTTAAACCATTTTTAAACTTGAAATAGGTAAAATTATTTTTTAAGCTTTTTTTCAGTGGAGGCCTGGAAAAGTTATTTTTTCATTGCAACATATGAGGAGAAATATTCATCAGAAATGTATTGCTGTACTTGCACATATGCTTCTGTGTGTTGTTATTCTCAGCGATGGATTACAAATTTATTCTGGATGTCTTCTTACTACTTTTTACTATTTTTTTAAACAAGATCATGGCTGATAAAGAAAATTGGTGGTCAAGTCTGTCTATCAGATCACCACATTGAGGAAATAGTTGGTTTGATAACAGTTACAAAAATTAGATAAATACCATCAGTTGGGTTATTCTAAAGAAAGTTGCAAACCTGAATAACATTCAGGTATCGCCATTTCTAGAAATACATTTTTTTCTGAAATAACGTACGAGTAAAGTTGATTTTGCCTTATTAATAATGCGCCTAATATCTATAGGTATTATGTTCCAGATTTCCAACCATGATTGCGAAGTAAACCATCCCCATATGGGATATATAACTTTATGTTTCTTTTTCGTAAGTATTTTTATTTTTATTTATTTATTTTACCTTTGTTTACCGGGAAAGTCAGATTGGAACAAGGTCCATTTACAGCCGAGGCCCGGGGAGAAAGCTCCATAACATAACAGTAGAAATACAACAAATGACAAAAAAAATTTCTGTACACAGGCATATATACAATCAGAGCTCCATGTCTTTATAATGACAACACATAATCCACGAATGACAGAAAATTTCTATACGGTGGCATATATACAATCAAGGAGATTTTTTGTATCTTGGTTTGATTTGAGCAAGCTTGGTATATAGATAGCAAAACTTTGAATTCCATATTGGTAGTAGTACAAAGCATAAAAATGAAGGAATGGAATCTGGAAAATAATGCTATTCGGGAGATATGTCATAGCGTGAGAAATAGTTTTAGGATAGTAGTTCCTGATAGGGAGTATTTGAATAGTACAGAATAGCTGAGGTAAGCAGTGAGGAGATGAGGTGTGACAAGTTAGGAGGAGAGCAAAAAAGATTTTATGTGATACAGGGACAGAGCCATGATTGCAAGAGATGTGACTTTAGTGATGTCTCTCTGAGGCTTCTAGGTGGATTGTAGCATTCTAGAAATAAATGGTAATGTGGTATACTGACAAGATGTTGTAAATTAAAATCAAAGTTTGGTAGAAAAGTCTAGTTTATATTTGAAGGTTTTTCAGATTTATGTTTTTAAGCAAATAACAATAATGGGTCCTAGCAGTATCCTTGCAGTACTGTAGTTGTCATATTTATAGTTAATGCTCTGAAGCTTTCAATTTCCATCTGGGAGACCAGGTAGAAAATACAATCTTTTAAAAAAAAATTCAGAGAACAGCAGTGCTGTAACAAGCTTACAGTTCAAGCTGAACAAAAAGTAGTGCCTTAGACATTTTATGCTGCCCAGTGTTTTGTTGTGTTTCTTTACAGTGTGATTGTCCATTAATAAAATATTTTGAAAAATTACTTTATGTATTTCATTTATGTATTGACTCCAGGCTTATCTATACAAAGGAGTACAAGTTTTATGAACTAGATGGTTTGATGATAATTTCTGGATAACATGGATTTACTGTTTAAAAGGATTTAAAAGTTGGGATTTACTTAACCATTTATAAAGCTTAAAAAAAAGAAGCTTGCAGTTTTCCCTTGGCAGTGGTAGGTAACTCATTCCCGCTTACAGTGCTGCATTGTGTGCATGCTGAATTACTACTAGGTCTCCACAATACATGAGTGGACTGTGTATAAATACTGGAAAGGAGTATTCCAAGGGTATAACTTTGTAGGGCACTGTTATGTGAAATAATTCACAGGGATACTAAGATGTCATTATTGTTTATAATATATGTCTTTCTGAGTTCTTGTATACCACTTTGTTTTTATTTCATAGCCCTAGAGCAGATAATCTGGCAATAGGACACTCATGAGGGATGTGCCCAATATCTTGGATAATTCAAGAAATAAAGCCAACACCACCTGTTCATTATTAAGTCTTTCATGAAATGACTCCTACAGATAGACTATATTAATTTGACAAAATCTCCCCAAAAAGGTGTTGAGACTGAATATTTTAGTTGACTCAGGGAATTGCATAAGTTGCTGCTACATTGGAATTTCCAGTATTTTTTGCTTTTAAGTACAGTATTGGGCCTTTCCTGCGTATTTTAACTGGTGAAGTATCCTTAAGAGGTGTCAGCTAGGTTTTCTTCCCCAGGAATGATATCAGTCCTTCTGTAAAGCTTCTGTTGTCTAGATCCTTAAGTGGAATGCTTAGTGAGTATATTAACATATTACTGAATTTCAGTGGGATAAGGTTTAGACTTTCAGATAACACCAAAGCACAGTCCCTACACGTAAGGCAACTGCCACGTCTCAAAAAGCATTTCAAAAAAACCAACAAAGACCAGCAGACAATGGTGTCCTGTAAAAATAATACTCTTTATTCTAAATTATGCCATAGGGCACATAAAAAAAGGCAAAAAGCCTACAGTACAAAATCCAAACCGGTTTCGGCTTATAAATCAAGCCTTCATCAGTGAAAAACAAAAAGGAACGAAGAAGGCTGTTTGCCTTATATAGAGAACACCTGTCAGTCATCATAACAGACAATTAGTGAACTACAAGTATTCATTTAAACCAGGGGGAAATAGATCTCCCAAATTAATAATCCATCTTTTCTCTAATTTGTTGAGAGTATCATGCCAACCAGAAATCTTTCCTCTATTACCTTGAATCTTATCAATAATGGTAAAATTAAAATTAGCACTGGAATGTTTTATGTGCCTTATGGCATAATTTAGAATAAAAAATATTATTTTTACAGGACACCATTGTCTGCTGGTCTATGTTGTTTTTTTTTTTGTTAGACTTTCAGATCCCACACTTAGTTTTAGGCAAGAGCTGTCTAAGAGAGTACAGACTTATTTCCATCAGACAGAATTCATTGACTAATGTAACACATGCCTCTTCATTGTCCAGGGTGATAGCGTTAGAAGGTAAGTACTACACTCTCAGAATAGTTCTTGAATAATTCAGTAACTTTTTATGTGATACATTAGGAAAATGTATGAAATGGAGTGTTAGCTATGAAGGAGAATGTCATTAGTACATGTCCAAAATGTGTTGAGTAACTGAATTGCCTTGCTTATTGGCAAAAAGCTGTGTTGCTTGGTAACCTTTTTGCAGCAATTTATTTGTGTTGTTTTGAATGAGAAAATAAGTTAGCTGTCCTGTTAGAAAGTTATTGGGCCCAATCTTTTGCAAGAATTTGGGCCAGGTTCCAGCAGAGCAAGGCTGCAGCTAAATGACAGCTTTGAGATTTGGAAGATCTAAGTCAGATTAGATGAAATATGGGAAAAAAAAGAAGAGAACCAAAGACTGAACTCTGCAAGACAATAATAATGATGTCACAAATGCTAGAATATGTTGTAGGTATTGTGTTTGTTGATTTCCTACTGGACAAAGAGCAGGAACACTCTTTTTCAGATAGCCTTCAGCAAAAGTTATGGATTCAAGATGATTAATTTATAAGAAATAATGGAGTAATTTACACAGGTGTATGTTTGCTTAGGTTCTACAAACAGACTTCAATGGATTTACCAGAATTAATATTATATCTAAATACAGATATCTAAATACAGACCCTGGGAACTATCGCCCCATTAGCCTGATGAGTCTGATATGCAACTCTATGGAACGCATCATCATGGACCTAATAAACAAGGATATAGGGAATCTCCAAACTCTGGATCCCACACAGTTTGGTTTTGTGAAGGATAGATCATGCCTGCTCAACCTGGTCGACTACTTTGAGTCAGTCACCAGAGTTGTGGATGAAGGCAAGGTGGTTCATACAGCCTACCTTGATCTAGTCAAGGCCTTTGACACCATTCCCCACTCAGGAATCATAGAAAAACTCACTAAGCTAGGCATCAACCCCTATATAACTAGGTGGGTTGCAAACTGGCTGACAGATAAGAACCCACAGTGTGAAAGTAGCTGACTCCAAGTCAGAGTGTCAACCAGTCATGAGTGGAGTCCCACAGTGTACAGTCCTGGGTCCTCTCCTGTTTGGTATCTACTTCTCTGAAGTCCAGGCCAACATGAAGGGACTCTGGCTGACAAAGTTCGCAGACAATTGCAAATTGGGAAGTATTATTAACTCCCCAAGTGATGAAGACATCCTACAGAAAGGCCTCAATGAAACCAACAACTGATGTCAGAACTATGGCCTTAAGCTCAATGCCAAAAAACGTGCCATCATCCCCCTTGGGAAAAACCCGGTTCCCTTGAATTACCATATCGATGGTAGTCCACTGAACACAGAAGGCATTATAAGAGATCTAGGAACACAGGTTGACAGCAACCTCTCTTTTGACAACCACATTGTCACTATGATCAGAAAGTCCTTCTATGTGGCACATCTCATTACTAAGGGTTTTGCATCCAGGAAGAAAGAGGTCATTGTCTCCCTCTACTCTTCCCTCATTAGGCCAATCATCGAATACAATGCCCCATTTCGCATGTACCTCACTAGACACCTACAACAACTGGAGAGGCTGCAAAAGTACCTCAAAAAGAGGATCCTAGGCCTTAAACACTTGTCCTATATGGACAGAGTCAAACTCCAGCTATTCTCTGTCTATCTCCTAATTAGAGGCGATCTCTGCTTGACTTACAAAGCCATGTCTGACCCAGCTCTGTTAGAAATCTACAGAAATGCCTCTGCACCACACGCTCCAGAGACCTCAACCTCATTACTACAATCAACAGAACATGCTGGATGGACAGGTTCATAACCCAGAGACTGCCCATGCTATGGAATACATATCAAGCAGAGCACCTCACTGGCCCTCTTCAAGAGAAATCTTGATGAGTGAATGAGAAACAGAAAATTCAGCCTGTTGATCACTCCAGTGGCTCTACTCGACAGAGGCACTAGGAGCTAAGGTCGGGTGGCATGATGCCAAGGTAATCCTATGGGCTAGGCTTGTAAAGGCTCCAGGACCATTAGCCTAGTACGCACCTATGAACTTATGAACCTATATATTTATATTCCAACTAAAATTGTTATTTTCAAGCTTAAGAGAATTTTGGGAGAAATAATAAACTTTCAGCAGGGAATATTATTTATGGGTGGAACCTAATTTGCAATACTGAAGAAGTATCAGGGTGATCTGCAAAGCAATATATAACAAAATAGGGTATATTTCTGGAGACATGTATGAGAATATCTGGAATAAAAGATATGATTTTACTAGTAAGAACTCAAGATAGAATTGACATATTGTGTGCCAATGTACAATAACTGAGCTAGACCAGACAGAGATTATATTTCACAAATGTATGTGCATTTAATTCAGTAGCCTCTATGCCATAATGACCCCATGCCAGCACAGAATCATTAATTCTCTTTTCTTCTGAATGGGGTATGTCAAGGGACTGGGATAACCCAACCACATTCTTTTAGCTGTTGCTAAACTTATGCCTGATGGTGACAAGAAAAGGCTGACTAACAAAACTGACATACACAGTTTGGTGTTAATATCCTGCTGACTGTACAACCACTGCTAGGGTATGTGTTCAGTTACCAAAGTGAAGTTACATCCCAACAAATAATATTACAAAAAAATTACTGCAGATTTAATACTGAGGCTTCTAATTCTATGGCAAAGTATATATATATATACCGTCTCAGCCTTACTTAGCTTCCTAGAGAGTGAGTGGTATTTACTACCTGCTTCTTGAGATAACATTGTTCCCAGCTACACTTCTTATGCATTGGTGTATACAATACAAGGTTTAGTTACATTGGCAAACAAGACTGGTTTTGGATATAAGACACCTTTCAGTTGATTAGAAACCTCATCTGCTTCTATAATCTACCTTATCTGGAGAAGTGCTTTACCTTTTGCATGGTCTGTCAGAGGAGAGATTATGGATGCAAAACTGGGTACAAATTTTCTATAGCATTTTGTACATCATAAGAATGTTTTTACTTGCAATGTGGTACTGGGTACTGGCCAGCTTTTTACAGCTTCTGTTTTGTCTGCCTGCAGTCTAATTACACCTGCCCTAATTGCATAATCTAAGTATCTGGCTTCTGACACACAAAACTTACTTTTGGCAACTTTAATGGTAAATTCTGCCTCACTTAAAGAGTCCAACACACCTTGTACTATGGCTGCGTGTTTTATTCTTCCAAATAAGTTACTATATCATGAAAGTACATAACTGGATACCTGGAATGTGATTTCAGAACTTTATCCATGAGCCTCTTGAAAGTCATAGGGGCCACAAGAAATCCAAAGGGCAATAAATAAAAATGATCATCAAGGATGGTGAATGTTGTATTTTCTTTGGCTTCTTGATTAAGTGGCATCTGCCCATGCCTCTTAGTTAAATTTAATGCACTGAAAAACCTTGATTTGCCTAGCTCTCCATGAGCTCATTCATATTGGGCATTAGATAGGTGTCAAATTTGGATATGTCCTTCAGCTTTTGGAAATCATTACAAAATTTCTGGAGTTGAACAACTTTAAGACAAATATAATCTGACTACTTCATTCACGTTGGGACTCACCAGAAACTTTACTTTAAGGACTTTTTTTACTTCTTCATTTATTGCTTTTCCTTGGGACTCTTATATCATATATGGTTTAAGTTCACCTTTAACCATGGCACACTTTCTATTGGATACTGTATTAAATTTGTCCTACTAGGCAACTTAGAAAAAAATCATTATTTCTCAGGAAAAGTTCTTGTTTCTAGGCCTTAAACAATTTTTCACAAACTTGAGCATCAAGGATAGAATTCTCTGAAAATACACTATTTTAAAAACTTTTATTAAATTACCACTTAAGACATACAAAACCATACATTAACAGAAAAGAAAAGAAAACAAATCATATTAACATTTTAACAGAATTAAACTTAATAAAGCCTTACTATGTCTACGGAATCCAAATCCTATGTTCCAGCTCAGAATAATCATTTCCTAAGTTACAGCCATCTGCTTACCCTATATTTCTGACAGAGTACTTACTCTGCAGGGAATTTTAAAAATCTACCAACTCATTGTAATCCCAAAATGTATGTTTCCAGTTACCATTTTCTTCCCCATCATACCTCCAACACTTCCTAGCTACCTGAGGAAAAATTCTCTGGAGTCCACTTGGAAGTACCTATGCAAACACTTCCAAGCAAAAATCCTAAACCTTCGGGACCTTGTTGCATCCTTGGGAGCCATACATATGTCCTGCCATTGTTTCCTGGTAAATTGTTTTTCCTAGTCTCTCTTTCTAATCTTTTCTAACCCTCTCTGATAGATTATTATAGCTGTCATGCAATATTTTACCTGCTTTACTAATTATTCCATTTTTCAAAGCAGTTTCTATTCTAGATTCCCTTAACCATTTCTCTTTTTTCCTGTACTCTGATATCAATCCCTGGTAAGGAAGGCAGTCTCTACATCCAAACATCTTCTTGGCTTCATCCCATTATATTTCTCTGGTTATTTACTCCCAAAAGCTTGGTTCCTTTGTCAGTTTTCTCCAGTAAATTCCATCCTCCTCTTGCCTATTTTCTGTATTCCTACTTCCAGTCATTTCTATTGGCAAAATGCCCTTTCTCCGTTCTTGTACTGGCTTAGATCTTAGAATACTTTCTGATACTTTATGAATATAATATTCTGCATGGTTGTTAATATTCTCCTTAAGGATCTGAATCCAAAATCCAACTATCTCCTTATTTTTTAACTTCCCATCATTTCATCATTATCCCTTTACACTTTGAATTATAACTTTCTGCTTATATGATATATATATATATATATACATATTATATACACATATACACACACACACACACACACACACACACACACACACATGCACACACACAAATATATATATATATATATATATATATATATATATATATATATATATATATATATAAGCCTTAACTGCATAGCTCTAAAATATCCCTTCAAATTAGGCAATCCTAAAGCACTTAATTCACTGGAATGATCAGTTTATCCCACTTAACTCTTGCCCTTTTCCCTACCCAGATAAAATCCTTCAACTCTTTATTAATTATTGTCCATCTGAAAACACACAGTTTCAACTTTCCTCAGTGTTTTAACACATTTATACAACATAGTTGTTCTTTTTTTTTCCATTCTTATTTTGTGTTTCACCTCATTCATTTTCTCTACCATTTCAAAGGGTATTTGCCATCTTGCAAGGAGCTTATTTTCATCTGAAGGATGTTATACTTACTCTTTGTTTCCAACTCTGTATGTCTGGCATATTTATTATAAACCTTCTATTACATCTGTTCCATAACTACTATCTTAACAATTTTAAAATTTATCTTGCAAGTTTCCAAAGTGTGCTATTATACATTTAGATGTTTTTCTCCTCTTAAATTACTCCTTTTATGTCTGCTAAGACATGGCAATGTCTACCATATGAGGTGAAGATTGGTGTACCTCTTTTAGGTTCATAGGTGTTTACTAGGCTAATGACCACATGGGCCTTTTTAAGCCTAGCCAAGCATCCCAAATCTCTGACAAGTTCTGATACCCTTGATAAGTGTAAGCATGTTTTACAGCAAAAAGGAGGCAGGGAAGTAACCAATTCCATTTCGTACCATTGTGCACCTGGCCTTCTTTAGCATCAACTTCAAAGTTTTATTAAAGTGTTCCACTGACCCATCAGTTTGAAGGAAACACAATGATTAACTTTAAAACATTGAGGGAAGCTGGTGCATTAATCTGGACATAAATCAGGTTCCCTAGTCATCTGGACACTGAATTAGCACTGTATTTTCACACAGGAACTACTTCAGGAAACTCCATGCCATGGCACATGCTATAATCACTAACATACATTCTAGTGATTATTATCTATACCAGCTTTCTTAATGTTTTAAAGTAAAATTAAGAACTTGAATGTGGTAGTCATTATTTGACTTTCTAATGGACCTGCAAGATCTACAGCTGTCCACTTGGACTGGAACTTCAATAATACTCACATGTATCAGTGGACTTTTAAACCCAGGATGTGTTGCCATCTTTTGACATTCTAGGAAAACTGCATAGAAGGTCTCAATCTCTTTCATTTCACCAGGCCAGTTCCAGTCTAGCTAAAATTATAGTTTTGGTAAGTGGTCTTCCAACATATGGCTAGGTGTTAGCTTTGCCACACATATTCTAAAATGTTTTGAAACTAACAGCTTGCTCAGTGTTTCTCCTTGTCTTTGTTTATGATAAACAGCAAGTCATTATTCATCTCAAAACATGGGTATGGAGAGACCAACCTGTGTATTTGTTTCTCCATCTAGTATGGCTATGTTGTCTTAGTCCCTGCTAAATGGAACATCCTACTTCTGTGCTTTTCTTAAATTTTTATGATGTGAAGATGGAATATAGTCTCTTCATCTATGAATACAGGCATATATGTTTCTTCTTCACTTACACCTTCTTCTACAAAAGGCAACTCATTTCAGTGACTTTCTTCTACTTTTGGTTTTGGCATCTCCTTTACTATCACCTCAGTAATGTCTGTCTTTTTATGAGCTTGCTGCTGAAAGTGCTGTTTCTGACTTGCTCTCTTTTTTTTTTTTGGCATTACACAGAGGAACTTGGGACTTTGTTCAGGTCCCCTTTCTTCTGTTAGCAAGTTTATCTCTATGACTCTCTCAATCTTTGATTCCACACATACACCCTTCATTACTCTGATGGCTGAAATCTTCTGAAAATGTTTCATATCAGCCACTATCATATCTCTCAACCACTTTATGCAAGAAATATTGACAGAGCCTAAAATAATGGGGGAGGATAAAGGACTAACAACTGGGTCAGATTTTAAATATTGCTCTTAAAAATGTAGACAGAATTTGTTTTAGCAAGCATTTTCTAAAGGATATGAAATTTGAAACTCAAACTTCAATCTTCAGTGATTTGACAAAAAAAAAAGATTTTATTAGAAACAGATCAAAAATATAAGGCAAAAATCTGGACATTCTATGAAAATCTGGACAATTGAGAGGTAAGCCTATTATGGATTTTTTCCTTTCCATTTCTCCACTAACTTATTTCAGTAACAAAAGACCCATGATTTCTGATAAGATCTGGCAACAAGTTATCTTTAATAAGCAGGTTTCTCTATCAAGTCCATTCCAAGCCAGATTCTAAATCCTTCTGAGGTTTCTGTGACTATCCCTTTTCATTTATCAAGACTGTATATTTTAAACAGCGTACAAGGATGCTGCTCTTTCCTCCCCATTTTATTAGGGGTATATTCAAGCCAGAGAGTATCTAACTATTTTTCATCCCCATTAATTTCCACATTGTCTTGATCTGAAGGATGTCTTGTCCAATTATGACATCATTGCAGTGGCACAATAGGTAACACACTCACCTTTGGTGCAGATGACTGTGGAGTCTATACCAACTTAAGGTAGATCAATTGCTGACACTGCACTGCAGCATAAGGAGGTACTGCACTCCAGAGTGTGTCATCCTTTGGATGAGATATTAAACCAAGGCCCAATCTGTTTGAGTTGGTGGCAACTCAGATGGATTTAAAGGACCCCATAGCACCAAACAAAAAGAATAGGGGTTCTTTATTTTAAAAAAAACATTATGTACAATACTATTTACAAACTTACATATTTACAAATTTACACAGCGTACAAATTTCCACTCCTTTCCATTATTGTCATACAATATTTTTCATTATGTTAAACTTCTAGCTTCATTATCTTATTTGATCCCCTTTCTTTTTTCCACAACCACCATCTCATTTTTCTTAAAATTAGTGCTAGTCTCCATTTACCATAAAACATAATTTCATTCTACCATTCATTCCAAATGGTCCACACAAAATAAAATAATGTTTTATCTGTTTTACTAACATATTCCTTATTTGTATGGCTCGATCATAATCATATCACTATTTATTTCATTAACCTCCTTTATATTCTCAAAAAAATTTTCTTTACACAATTTTGCAACCCTTATACACTGTAAGAAAACATGTTCTGTAGTTTCTTCCTTACCACAATATGTACAAACTCTTTCACTGATTTTTATATGGCATATTTCCCTTTACTGGTAATGTATTCATCTCCATAAAAACATGACATTCTACTTGCTTATTACACCAGGAGGTTTGTACTTTTATAGATTTAACTTTTTCATTCACTAGTTCAGCCCAAGGATTAACATAATAATATTGCCTCATGATATTTTTATACCACAGTTTCATTTTCTGTGTCATCAATTTTTATTTTCCATAAAAGAATATTTCTTGATAACATCTCATTACTTCATTTAAACATACTTTTCCTATTTTTAAATTTTTAACATATTCCCAATGCCACTTATATTTGTACTTTACTAAATTTACTACTAACTTTTAAGGATTTATCCAAAACAAACCTTTATACAAATTCAAGATGCAGCATAAACAACTGGGTTTATTAATCATAAACCTCCATCTTCCTTGTCCATGTATAAGACTCCTCTCTTCACTGGATTCAACCTTGAACCCCATAAAAAAGAAAAAAAATACTTGTAGTATTTCTTTTTTCATAGAGTATTGGCAACATATAGACACTAGCTAAATATGCAGTCTTTCTCAGTATAAGTGAATTAATCAAATAAACCTTTTTATTAAATGATAATCTGTATGTGTTCCAAAAACAACAAAACTCCTTTATTTCATCTAGTATCCTATTCCATTGTTCCTTACTTGCATTTTTACCCTCAAATGTTATTTCTTATACACAAATTTCTTTCATCAAGAAAGCCTAGCTTTACTATATCACCCAGTCCTTTACATTTTACCTTATTTAAAGTCATGCCTATTTATTTAGACATTGATGTATATAACATATAACTTCTTTCATCCAGGCTTTGTTTCTCATAATCAATATAATATCATCCGCATAACTAAAATTAACTGGAATGTTTATCCCTTCATTAGTAATATAAGTAGCACCTCTCATGCCTAAATTTACATCTCTGACTTTATTCATAACTAATGCAAATAATATGCTATTCATATGACATCCTCGGTGTATATCATTCTTTATATCTATTTCTTTGCTTAACCATGCATTCACTAAACATCTTACTTTATTTTTATTATATGCAGAATAACATACATTCTTAATTTTCTTACTAAGTCTTCCATAATTGCCACAAAAGTTCATGTTGTACTGTATAAAATGCTTTATTTAAATCTCCTATCATGATCTTGGTCTCATTGGTCCTATTTATAACATCATCCACAATTTCCCTTACTATGATTAATAATTTCTGACATCTTTTTCCTTTTAACCACGAAAACCAATGGTAAGGTAATCCACAAAGTAGCCTCTGTAGTCCCAAATGAATGTTCTGAACGTAAGTTTATTTCCATACGAACAAATGTTTTCATTACCGTAAAGACAGTAACTTCTTCAGAGAAACTGACACTGAAAAGCGCCAAAATTTAAACTTACAATCACGTCAATGCGTAAAAAGCATCACTATGATTTACGTAAAAACATTATTACATTTAATTTAATATATAAAGTTATAAAACGTGAATCAATTACTGCAAATATATATTTTAAAAGTTAATCAAAAACCTGTTTAAGAACAGTAAGAGTATTGTAAGATACTGTTATAAATAAAAACTACTCGCTATTTACTGTTGATAAGTCACAACAAAGTGTGTGCGCAAAAGCTTACAGAAAAGTATTATTTTGTATACACTAGTTTACCACATTGTGTGTCTTCTAGTATAAATCAATGTCATATATTGTTGTTTAAAACATTATCACATCTCTTAGGTTAACATAAAAGGAAGAATTTAAAAATTTTAAAAATAGTTAAACACTACACATTTTGATATAGTATACATTATACTATCCCAGAAAAATACATATTCATTAATTTAAATATTTTATTGTAAAGAGAAAAATTTTTGAAACATTGTAAACATAATTAAAGACAGTTAGTATCTATTATTGTTTATATATACCCATAGCTGAAGGTAGTTTGAAAGTTCCCATAAACAACTAAATAAAATAAAATAAAATAATAAGTGCTATCCACCTTAATAATGAACACAGTTACTTAAAACAAATAAATATAGGATGCATATATATTATCTCAAAAGACTTTTCAATTTTAGTACACAGGTTATATTACAGTTTTCATTCAAGCCAGGTGTACTAAAAGCATCAAAAGTGAGTTGCCACTCTAATTCACGTACCTCTAGTAATAAAGGAAAAGGGCCCCCTCTGATATCAAAGGGGACATGGTCTATAGCTAGGAAGTGAAAACTATGGCCAGGATTTAAACCAATATGTTTTGTCAAAGCGTTAACACTCTTATTTTTTCTTATAGTGTAGATATGTTCGTATACTCTTTCACGTAGTTTTCGATCAGTTTTTCCTACTTAGAAAGCTGGGCAACAGTCACAAGTGGCTGAATAAACAATAGATCATGACTCACAGTTAAGTTTGTAGTTTATACAATATTTTTTATCCCTAATAGTAAAAGAGTTTGCAGGTTTTAAGTAACCGCACCACTTACACATGCCACAAGAAAATGTACACTTACATCTTGTAAACGTGGAATAATCTTTTTTACTTTCCAATAGCATTTTAAGGTTATTTCCTTTCTTGTAAACAATAATGGGGTTAAGCCCTAGTTTTTCTACTAGTTGTTGGTTGCCCTTTATAAGGTGCCAGTTTTTAAATAAGATAAGTCTGATTCGATCAGAATCTGTGTTGAAAGTAGTAATAAAACTGGTTTTATAACTTCTGGACAATTCCATACCCATTTGTGTTTGGTCTTCCGAAATGCTTGCATCCCTATTGTTGACTACTATATTAGCGGCCTCAACATGAGCGCAACATTCATCTTTACTTAGTAGTGGGATATATATTCCTTGTTTACGTTTTAAATCAACTTCTTGGAATAAAGTATCAATAAGCGTTAAAGGGTAACTTTGGTTAATAAACATCTCCTTTAATAAAGAGCATTCTGCATAAAATGCTGTGTCTAGGGTACACATTCTTGCAGCTCTAATAAACTGACCTTTAACTATGGATCGTTTTTGTTTAAATGGATGTGCACTTGTAAAGTGCAAGAATGAATTACAGTATGTAGTTTTCCTGAATATTGTCGAAGAATATGAGCAACCATCAGTGTCCTTACTTAGTTTTATATCCAAGTAATCAATCTCTTCAGTGTTAAAGTGATAAGTAAACTTAAAAAATTGGGTGGTAGAATTAAAAAATCAATCAAAGAAGTAGCTTCAGCTTCTTTGCCTTTAAATAAAATAAAAATGTCGTCAAGGAATCTCGTGTAATATTTAATCCGAGACACAATATGAGGATTGTTAAAAATGTAGTACTTCTCCCAATAAGCAACAAATAAGTTTGCTACACTGGCACCGCATGGTGAACCCATTGCCATACCTTGCTTCTGTAAAAAATACTCTTTATTGAAAATAAAAAAGTTAGAAGTCAAAATAATATCTAACAGTTCAGTGACAAGGTCGATTTCTCTTTGAGTGGCATTCAAGTCTTGGAGCATTAATTTGATTAAAAATGACTTGGACTTTATTAGGTATAAATATGACTACAGTCGTATTTTTTCTAGCATAGATACACTTGTTGAAAAACTTAAATCTAATAAGACTAAGAAACTAGAATGAGACAGAACAGCCTATAGGGTTGGCAATGCACACACTTTGTTGTAACTTATCAACAGTAAATAGCAAGTAGTTTTTATTTATAACAGTATCTTACAATACTCTTACTGTTCTTAAACAGGTTTTTGATTAACTTTTAAAATATATATTTGCAGTAATTGATTCACGTTTTATAACTTTATATATTAAATTAAATGTAATAATGTTTTTACGTAAATCATAGTGATGCTTTTTACGCATTGACGTGATTGTAAGTTTAAATTTTGGCGCTTTTTCAGTGTCAGTTTCTCTGAAGAAGTTACTGTCTTTACGGTAACGAAAACGTTTGTCTGTATGAAAATAAACTTACGTTCAGAACATTCATTTGGGACTACAGAGGCTACTTTGTGGATTACCTTACCATTGGTTTTTGTGGTTTTCAGTTTCTTGTGTTTTTTCACTAGTTTATCTTTTTCCTTTTAAACTATATATGCCATCTTCAATAACACTTTTCATTTTACTTTCCATTCTCTTTTGAATTATTTTCATAAATACCTTATAATCTGTATAGGACAATAATACACATCTCCATTTTTCAATTTCATTTTTATCTTCCTTTTTCCATACAAATTCAAGTATACCATTGCATGTATTTTTTTACAAAAAAACTTCATTTAACTACTCTTTCATAACTTTTAAGTAGTATTTTTCTGCCAATCTGTAAAAGGCTTATACAATTGGTATCCTATTCCATCTGATTATGAAACTGACTATAATCTAAGTGCTTGTCTAATTCATATAAGGAAATCTCATTTTCCAATTCTTTATTTTCTTTTCTGTCAATTTTTAACATGCCATTCTTATTCTGTAGTTTATTTATACCTGTACTTTATTTATATCTTGAAACATTTTCTTTACAAAATGTATTATATTTGTAATTTGTTCCTTGGATCTTATCTCTCCTCTATCATGTTTCATTTCTATCATTATACTAGTATTCTCTTTAACTATGCTTCTCAAATAAGCAGATATATTGTCTTTTTTTACCCTGTAAACAATACATACGCTTAAATAATAATTCTTTGATTTTCTCTTGATTCTTTTTGTTCCTTTCCAAATCCTTTAATTCATCCATATGCATTATTTTATAATTTTCTTTTTCAGCTTTTCTTACATCTGACTGCCATTTAAAAAAATATGTTTTATATTTTTACTTCAAAACTAGCCATCACTCAGACCAGTTTTATACTCTATTTGAAATGTGATCTTTGCATAAATGCATACTAACTTTTTTTAATTTTCATCCAATAATTTCTCATTTATTCTTTTTATTCCTTTTCCCAGTCTGATATACTCCTTGTAATTCTATCCATATCACTGAATGATCTGAAAAGCTTGTACAAGCATCTTTCCCTTAGCTATACTTAAACCTTGTGATATAATAAAATAATCTATTTCTGTCTTATATATACAACTATATGTCCACAAATTATTACTCTAAATCTTTAAATTGCCACATTTTATAACTTCAAAATTTTTCTTAACATCATTTCCCCTCTTCTTTTTTCCTCTCAAATCACAATTAAAATCTCATGATAATATTATATTAATTACTATATAATCCAAAATGTTATGAAGTTTAATTTTCTTTACTTGAAACATAGGCATAGAATGTTATAATTCTATATACCTGATTATGCCATCTGAGAGCTACAATAATCTTCCCATCATTGCCAATGTTATGTTATTTGAATTTCTAAAATGTACAATTATGCCGGCACATAGTTCCCTTCATAGGTTCCATACTATATCGACTCCCCAAAGTTTCTTTGTAATCTCTTTTCTTGTGTCAAAAATCTTACATCTTCCAATATTACATGAATATCACACTTACCACATCAATTTAGGATGACTATTCGACTAATATTTTTGATACTATTTATATTTACTGAAGGCACTCTAAAGTTGTCATTATGTCTAGGTTGTAGTTTACCAGAAATTGTGTAAATTTGAAGTATTTATCTCATTTGCATTATCCATTTTGTTTTTCCTCTTTTACAATTATCCCTTTAAACTTTCTTTTTTCTCTCTTATTCTTTTGCCAGTATATTTTTTTTACCTTTCACTATTTTCCAATGTATATATTCTTCATCACTTATTTCAGAACCGTCTTCTAGATTATCTTCTGTTTCTTTCTTTCTTCTCTTTATCCTTATTTTTATATTTACCCGGATCTTGTTTCCCTGTTTCATCTTTACCTTATAATGAGACTGTTTCTTCTCTTCATATTCTGTCCTCACTTTTGTTTTCTTCATATTCATCCTTTTTCTCTAGATTACAAGCTATATATATAAATGTCTAATTTTGTTACATTTATAACATTTCAATGAACACTTTTTTGTATCATGACCTATTTCCCCACAACTATAACATTTCCTCTTGTCACAGTTACTTATCAAATGATCATCTTTTTCACAGGAAAAACATGTTTTTGGTTGTCCCTAGTATTTTACAACATCTCTACATTTATCATACAAGGGATATGAAAATTATTTCCTTTCTCAACTTTCAGTGCAATTTGACAGTCCTATCCCCCAGTCCATAATCCTCTGTTATCATAGACTTTGTTAATGTCCATAAATTCTTTACAAAGCTGGCTTAAATGTCTCTTTAAAGTCTCTTTTTCAACTCCAGTTCAAAACTGAACATGTATTTTCTTTTCTGTTTCTCTGTGAAATACTTTAACCACATAAGAATTGTGTGGATTACAGTTCTTTTTCTTCTCATACTCCACCCAAAAAACTTTCCAGAACAGAGTCAGTCTCAAAAGTAATGTCACAAAATGTCTCCTTATGAATATGAATAAAAAAAATCTTACCTCCTGAGCCTTCACTCTCAATGGGAACTTTAAATTATCCCAAGTGGCATACCTGTCTATTTCTTTTCATTCTTTGTTCTGAATTCTCACCATAAATATCTCTTGAGTGTTGACATTTCATTTCCTCTATTCATCTCACATCATGTTCTCTGCAATTTTATTTAACAGTCTCAGCCTATGACTTCTTTGTCTGGCAATCTTCTTTCCAAATCGTTTTTGATTTTTTGAATTGAATTGTGTCCATAATTTCACCCCATGAAATAATCTAGTGGGACTAACCCAGTCAACAATGGATAGATAGATAGACAAGCAGACAGATAGATAGACAGATACATATATAGACAGACAGATAGATAGATAGATAGATAGATAGATAGATAGACAGATAGACATATATATAGATAGATAGACAGATAAATGTGTTAAATTAGGTACTAAAACTACATGATATAGTACTTTCCCTATCAGAATTTGAATTTTTTCATATGTTACAGAATATTCCTTCCTGTTTTCAGAAGTGTGGCTAGGTTGGGGTGAAGGGGGCAGCCATACTGGGCACAAGGTGTTATTTTTTTAATTTCCACTTCTGTATTCTCTACAGGACATCAGAACATGAGGACTCTAGGAAATGGTACCTTTTTATTGGGCTCAGGTAGAGTATGAGTAGTGCCTGAAGGAAGTGAGGTTGTAGGCTTTTAGGACCTGGCACTCCTTCTTAGAGAAGACAGGCATGCCACATTGAAGAAGAGACTTTTTTTGAGGGGCACCAGACTGGGGATTGGACCATACACCAAATGAGACATTTAGGGTCTGCCTGGCTGAACAAAAATATTACTTTCACTTTCCACTTATCGTTTGCTTTATGTTTATTCACATATGGCTTTTTACAAGTGTGATCAACATTCCAGAATTTAGTAGAACTTTCACATCTGGAACAGCCACTATGTCATAATATATCGTATCATCTTGAATCCTACTTAAGATGCATATTAGGAAACTTTATTCAAATAGCATGCATTCTCTACCTGCCATTATTTTTGTTTCCCTGCATAAACCATGTATCACAAATCCTTGATTTTCTCAGAATATACAAAGCTGCACTTATGCATGCATTCATTCATTTATTAATTAAGTTTGTTTACCAGGTTAGTGCACTGATCACAATGGACCAGTTTAGGCACAGTCTGGTTTATTTTAAGGGTTTTCAATCTGAAGGCAATTTTATGCTAAGATATTTACTGAGACCCAGTGATGACCTAGATCCAGCTTGAGTTGCCATTCATCATTTTTCTACAGAATGTTTGAGGTCTCATTCTCTTAATTTCAGCTTTACTTTCTCAATCACAAAGAAGATAAACTTTTTAAAATCTGTTGTGAGAGCTTCCACATTGTTTTACCAATGCGGACACAATCACAATTGATGCAGGTAGCTAAAGAGACAGCATTGTCAGAGCTGTAGTCAAACATCTCCTTGATTATTGGAGATATTTGACCTAGCCAACAAAAATATTAGGACAGCTCTTCCTCAAATGCTTGTAGTCATGCCTACTACATGAGGCTTGAATTTCAACTGCATAAGTATTTATCATGCATACATTAATGTTGCAACACATTGCTATGTTGTGCATTTCCTACATATAAATTTATCCTGCAGCATATTCTAACTTATTTCTCTCTTTTTTTTGGCTTTTTGACATAATTTATCTTACAAATTAAATTGTGCATTTACTGTGAAAAATCTGTCACATCCCTGTACAAGTTTAATAACTCTTTGAAATGTTTTTTAGGTAAACAGTAATTCTTTAATTTGAATAACATAGGTTCATAGGTCCATAGATTTGTACTAGGCTAACTGCCCTTGTGGGCCATTTTGAGCCTAGCCACACTTCCTCAGGGAAGAATCAAACCATGCACCTTGCACCTGTAAGGTAAACACCTTAATCATTATGCCAACCTCCCAGAAAACGACACCACTGCAAAGTATTGAACCCAGGACCTTCTGAATTATAGTCAGAGCAATGCACCACTAGGACAACTGAGCTCTATATACATAACTTAAATAGTTCAGTGAACTTCAATAAACTCACAGTTCTCTTTAGTCTCATTTACACCAAATGTACATGTCTTTCTTACCTGACTCTTTGGCCTGGCTTCAGACAATACTTCTCTGGGCAGCCCAGCCTCTCTGGGACTCCTGCCCCACATGGGTATCGGGTAAATACCTGTATATCTCCTGTGGGCCACTTCCCTACTTCTGCTACTATGTAATACATTTGCAATGAGGGGCAAACACCTTTCTCGCCTTTAGCTTCCATTCTCTTTTCATATAAGTACTACTCTGAATCCACATAAAAGCCATCTCACTTCATGACATATCTTCCATTTCTCTCTGGCCCCACCTATGAGCCATTTTATTGAAGGATGTCATAACATATTATATCATAATATAGTCAAAAACCTACTTTACTGTATTTTGCATTCTTTCTTGATCACTTAATGCATCACTTTTGCTCTCAAAGAAAAGTATGACAGAATTTAGCAATAATTCATGAACTGTGCATGAGTATATAAGGATTAACCATGGAAGGGATGGTGTGGTTTGATCACGACGGTGAAACCCGAGTGATTAAACAAAGGCAGCCATGGTAAATCAGGATACACCCACACACAGGAGTGAATTACTGATATTATAAAATGGCATTATTTAAGAAATAAATTGATTACCTTTCTTAAACAATGTCTTTGTATAATGGCACTTCAGTCTTCTTCAGACCTGTCTTCTGTATGCCTCTATACTGCAAATACATATAGGACATGAGTTCCCACAGATGACAGTACATCAGTGCAGTGCAGGAGACGTGACAAGGAAGAGAGAATCACTGTTGTTTTTTTTTTTTTTTTTTTTTTTAACTGTTCAAAAAAAAATCAGAGATTATTATGAGAGACAGTGCAAAAATACAAGGAAAACCAGGTATGTTTCCTAAGTTTTGAAGAATCTATCTGATTTTTCTCATATTTTGCTCTATCCCCCACCATATGTCAGTAGGAAGTCTCGCTGCTAAATTGTAGTTCAGCAGCAGGACTTGGTATATGTTCGATTTACAATGTGCACGCTGGTCGGGTGGCCCAATCAGTGTGCTTGTTTTTGAATAATAATGAGCCTTTATTGTATAATTTACAGTAACTGAATGTGATACTGCTGGATATGACTGAAATTAACTTTGCAAAAGTGTAGCGGTGAAACTGATTTCCTGCCCAGATCTTAAAAATAGAAGCTTGCTGAATAGTCTTGTATCAGGAGAGATGAGGGGAAAGAGAAAATCGGGTTGCAGTCTATGTTAGAATTTCAAGGAAAGCTATACAAATAAAAACAGTTATACATTTTATTTCTGAAGTACAAGACTGACAGCCAGGTAAGCTAGCTGACCCTAAAGACCATTTCAGTTGCAAAGTATGCCAATTAGACAGCAAATGTACAGAAAATCACAACAGTTTACAAATAAAGATAAAAATGAATAGTGTTAATGGAAGAATAACAGAAGGGTACAGTACTTTTAGTAAACAAAGTTGTTGTTGTTTGTCTTTTGGCTTTTCCCGGTTACGAGTCGCCACAGCAGAACTCCGGTCCGCTAATGATTGGCAGTAGATTTTCATGAATGCTGAGGTGCCAGCTCGATGTCCAACCTTCAACGAAGGCACGCCCATTTACGCATGTCTTCCGAACGCCCACCCAACCGCGGGGAGGAGATACAGACTCCACACAGAAGGCACTCCCCGCACTCCTGCCGAGAATCGAACGGGAGAACCTCATGCTGTGAGGCAACAACGCTACCGCTGCACCACCGCGGATATTAGTGAAAACCCCTCAAATAAAATAAAAGTCATAATGCAGAGATATAATAAACTGTTTTATTTTCATTCTCTGGACTGTTTTGATGTGAAGAAACATGCAACATAATTCTTCCAGTTATACACACTACATAGGTTAACACTTATGCATTTACTGAATGATGTCAGCACCACTAATGGAGAAAGGGAAGAAAATGGGAAGTTGCATGGGCGAGCTCCAGTATGCACCCGAGGGCTGTATGACATTAAAGGCGGAGATGAACTTGTACCACCGTGATATCAAACTGCAGGGGAAAAAAACAGAATGCCAAGGGCTCTAGTCTGAATGAATGCTGGCTAATTTGTGTATGCCTTGATAGACAAAGCTTTCTAGTGAATCTCATCAACATGAAACTAGTTAAAGCTTCAGCAAAATGACACAAACCAGTAAAAGCTACACTGATATAAAAAAACAAGCAAAACCTCATGTGTGGGAGGCTTAAGCCCCTTTACTTAACTCGATGGTTCATTACTACAGAGTAAAATGAAAAGCCCTGCAATTCTGAATATCTTCCACTGCACAAGCAGAGACTGTAGCAGGAGAGATGGTCTATGGAGATCAACGAGAAGCGTGTTCAGAAATATGGAAGTATGCTTGACAAATTGAAACCTTTTTCAGTTTATACTTGACAAGGGCAAGGAAGTCTGCAAAAAGTCCTCTCAGCCAACACAGAATACACAAAGTGAAAATGTATAATATCACAGGAATATTTTTTCTCAGCTGCAATATCATACCACTAGCTGAAAATTATGTTTTCATATACTATGAAATCATTACTAAGAAGGTTACAGAAAACACAAGGAGTGAAAAAAAACACTTTATGTCGTCTTTTGTGGAAAATGGAAACAGCCAAGAGAAGAAAAAGCAGGCTGCCATGTTCTGAGAAAAGAAACACTAGGAGAAGGTTCCGGAGGATGGAATGTGGAACAGCTCAGAATTGTACTACTACTTTTTTTTGTAGCTCTATAAAGCCAAATGTCTACAGTGTACACAAGTTGCAGTGAACATCACACACAAGACAAACTACATCTTGGATACACTATATCAAGCTGCAAACTGGATAACACCCTATATCCACTGCAATATTTCAATATTACTGCTCTGCTCTTATTCGCTGTGAAACAATGTTATATAACTGAATCCATGTATCTACAATGGCAGGAGAATGCTGTGAATATGATCAGACTATGTACATGATACATTCACAAAATTCACATCCACAGTGCAAACCACCATATAAATGATGCCATTAGGATAAAAGAAGCATGTAGGTTGACAAAAAAGGCCAAAGCACTTCATGGGGCATGGTATACCAGCAGGCTGCTTTCAATGTTTTATGATGGATAGCACTCAGACTAAGAGCTAGCCAGCCCAAACACCGTGTAAGTAAATCCCTTGATGTTGTTAGCACCCTGTCTGGAGTACAGCCAGCCAAGGGAAAAATGGCAGTTCACCTGGCACACTGCCAGTGTGAATATGCATGTGCAGCTGTGAAAGTTATGATTATCTGAAAACTATGTATTAATCAAAGTAAAAGTTTTAATCAAAGTAAAAGTTAAATGGAATTTGGCCAGTAACAAGGGAAGTGACATATGAGCAGTACTGGGATGTTAAAATAATGGATGAGGGCCTGACAGCCTTAACATTCCCCACTGGGACACTGAATCACTCATGTGAAATAAATGCAAACAGAATTAAGTGTTATTAAAAGGTCATTTGTTATTCCAAGTGTTGTTTATATTTTATATGTCTACTTTACTGTTATGGTACCCAAGCCAAGCTCACCTCCTTCTAATCAAACTGTCATAAATCTTTGCTGGTGTTTCTGTTTTTGGCTCCACTTTCCTTATGAAGAATGGCATCACCAAGTCCCTATATTCTGGACTTGGGAAAGAGAGTTACATAAGAAATACAACAGCAGTAAATTACACATTTGTATTTTATATATATTGATATATATATATGTGTGTGTGTGTGTGTGTGTGTGTATGTGTGTGTGTGTGTGTGTGTGTGTGTGTGTGTGGGCGTGTGTGTGTATACAGACAAGCACATACACTAATTCTATGCTCTCAAAACTGCGGGGAAGAAGCATACCTTTGAAAGGGTAAAAAAATGTCTGGTACTCAGCAGGGACTCTCTAAAGTCATAGAAAGAAAGTGAGGCCAGGTCTCCCAACCTGATAAGACACAAGAACAGCAATAACAAGAGATGCACCGTATAAGTGTTTTAACATGCGGGTGTGATATGGAAACTATGGTGCTTGCATGCAATCTGGGGCAGGTGCTGACACCTGATTCAGCCAAAAATAAGGGCATGCAAAACATAGCTTCTGTTTCTATATCAAAGAAAGAAGGTCAATAACTTCATCATTAAAAATAAATGTACATTCTTCTTTGCTGAGGTAAATTAAGATTAGGTGGGAATTGAAAGAGAGATAGGTAGACAAGTAAAACTCGGATTGTACAGATTCTGGGGGGTGAACACATGAGTTATGTTAATAATGGAAATGACTAAGGAATGCTGCAGTGAATGGAATAGCCCCACTCTATGTACCCAGACCTGATGGAAGTGTGTATTTTTGTAATGATTTTAGCCAGGTAAATACCATTGCCCATTTCATTGCCAACCCCATTTCACTGGTTGATACAGTGGCTGGGAGTGAAGAGACTGAAGCTGCCAGGTATCTCCTGACCATGGATATGAAAAAAAAAACAATACTAATAGTCTAATAGCTGACTCTCGAAGGCAGGAAATGTGAAGATAGCTTTTTTTTTTTTTTTAAGGAATGGTCAACCACTTCACTAATCAGTTGCATGATTGCATGATCAGTCGATCGATTACTTTCTACAGCCACAGAGGTATAATGTACCAGTATACTTAGATACTATAATCACCTATAATGAAGACTAAACTATCCACCTTCTGAGAGTTCAGGCAGTACTAAAATCACTTAAAAATACTAGACTAATGGCAATTCTGACCACATATTCCAATCATTTAGAAGACGACTGATATTTCAGGTACACTACACATTGGTCTGTAGATATCACAAGAGGAAAATACAAAGGCTATCCAAAGTTGTACACAGACAATGAACAAAACCCAAGCAAAGGCCTTCATAGTCTAGACAGTTACTAAATGTGGTTCACATTCCATTTTGCAACTCAGCTGCCCCTCTCACAGACCTTGTTATCCACCTCTATAACCAGATGGCATGTTCAGACATGGTCTGAGGAGACTGATATGGTGCTTTCTTTGCCAAAAGTATCCCATTTTATTCCCTCAGTCCTGGTAACAACCTTTAAACAAGATTTAAAGTTCAGATGGACTCCTCAGATGTTGGTCTGGGAGCCATTATGTAACAATAAGTAGAGATAAAGAGCACCATGCCTTGTATTTAAGCAGGAAGTTGTGATGCAGGGAAGAATTACTCTATTAATTGATGGGAATGCTAGGCCATCAAATGGGCTTTGAAAACCCTGCAGTACTTTCTCATTGCTTAAACCTTCTAGCTCTAGGATAAAACATGCACATACATTGATGGGAGTATGCAGAAGTTTTCCTACACTGTTGCTTACAGGAATGGATAGCCCTTGTCACTGCTAATTAGCTCTTGTGTTTCCCTGTCCTGGCACCAGAGCATACCTCTCAACTGTCCCTGATTTTCAAGGACGTCCCTGATTTTGACTGAAATTTTAGCTCTGTCCCTCTTAATCCCTCCTAAAACTAGTGACTTTTGGAGGAAAGGTGGTAAATTACACTTAATGAATGATGACAATAATTAAGAGTTATAGACTTCTTTTACTTAAGAAAATGTGTATTAATTCATAAGCTCTGATTCTGTCAATGTTTCAAGTTAATAGCACTAATATTTTAAAAGTGTCCCTGATTGTCCCTGATTTTTTCGTGACTTGCCCCTGATTCTGTTGAAATTTGTCCCCGATTGGTTAAGAGGTCTGAGGAGCTCAAAAAGAAGTGCCTGATGAGATCCAATGTATGAGAACCTGTCCTTTATTATATCCAGAAATGAGAAATCTTGAATTATTCATAAAATAGAAAGGTACTGTGCAGTTACTTAGGGTTACAACCATTTTATCTTTATACAAGACAGCCCTTACTGGGCAGGTGTGTCCTGAAAGAAAAAACATGAAAATGACAAATGTCCTGAGATTTGAAGGCAAAATTATTTCCAAAGATTCCTGTAATAGCTACACAAAATAAAAATGTTGTATGTGAAATAACAGTACCAAATAATAATAGTTAAATAATAATATTTAGTAGCGTTGTCGCCTCACAGTAAGACGCTGTCTGGTTTGATTCTCAGCTAGAGCGTCTTCTGCATGGGGACATGCGTGAATGGGCATATCTTCGTTGAAGGTTGTGCGTCAGGCCTGGCAAGCCAGTATGTAAAAATCAACTGCCAATCATTAGCGGACCGGAGTTCCGCTGTGGCGACCCCTGACCGGGAAAAGCCGAAAGACACAAACAAACTAGTATAACATTTGCTACTGGTAGTACATTCTACAAGTGTGTGCTTTTATTTTTGGTAATAAACTGAAGTCCAGTCTTTTTTATCGCTTGTAGGTATGGTTTGACCTGTGAAATCTGACATTTTTATAAAAAAAATGACCCATTTTGGACATCTACAAAGGTGGTTAACAACCTTTATTTTGTGTGTGTGTGTGTGTGTGTGTGTGTGTGTGTGTGTGTGTGTGTGTGTGTGTGTGTGTGTGTGTGTGTGTGTGTGTGAAGCTGTTATTTCTTTGAAAGGTGAACTATGAAGGAAGCAACTCGGACAGAAGTCCTGCATACTATCTTTGTGAGAAGACTAACGCTCAAAACTCAAAGCTTAACACTAGTCTGAGAAATGGGTACTTCTTTTACTCTAATTACTGTGTGAAAGTAACTCATGGATTTACACTTATTTCCAAGAAGATATAAAATGTTCTGGCTAAATGCACATGTGGATGGGTACACTAGTTCCACAGTTAACACTGCTGCCTGTCACCTTTGTTTTCCAGTTCAGTTCTCAGGGATGCCTTTGGTGCAGAATCTGTATGCCCTCCTGTGCTTGCACATATTTTTATTGGGTGCTTTAATTTCTTCCAACATCCAAAATATGTTTAGTAGGTAAACTGACATTCCTCCAATCTGCCCAGTTGAGTGTGTGTGTGTGTGTGTGTGTGTGTGTGTGTGTGTGTGTGTGTGTGTGTGTGTGTGTGTGTGTGTGTGTGTGTGTGTGTGTAAACTACTTGGGAGGTGCTGGTGTAGTAATTATTTTCCACAGATGCATCAAGAGTAGAATTGTATATAAATCAAGCAACAAAGATTATGACCATGGAAATTGTTGAATCTACCCCCCCCCCCCCACAAATCAAGTCATTATGTACTACTGGACCCCAATCTTAAGCACAGAACAACATGTCACCTTCCTAGAACTGTCTAAATCAGTTTGTAACATGCCACAGTTTTGCCTGATGATCTTTGTTAGCCCAGTATTAAAGGGATAATTTATATGGCAAGTCATTCCATGAAAATCTCACTGCCACAAGTAACTTTATCCAGTCAATTCTCTTTCCTACATATGATCCCAATGATCCCAATGGATTTTATATTTACTAATTATCCTGGACTGCTTGTTAATATTACATTTTTTAGCCTTTTAGGAAACTCTGGTCCTACAGCTATGGAATTCACACTACCAAATGCAAGATGTTGTCATTCTGTGATTGATATGTACAGCTACAGTATGAATTATGCAGAACACAAGCAAATAATTGATTAAACACACTAGAATTAGCTATGCTCTCACAGCAGTTATGTAGGTTGAAAACACTTCATAAATATGTGGAGGCATTACAAAATAAAATTACAAAAATATGTGCAAACTAAAGATGTTAACATCTGTAGTGAAACCGTAAGCTTATGTCTTTAGTAGATAAATACATGAATACAAAATAAAAGCTAAACAGCAGTAGTTAATATGATAAACTATACTCATGAGTCTAAGAATGTGAATAGGGATATTGAACTTGTCAAAATAAACTATGAGGAGCATCTGTTTGCTAAGAAGAACAATTAGTTTTTATAAATACATCAGTTGACAGAATAGAGAATCTCAAACTAGCCCCTTGGTTACTAGTGATACAACTGCTCTTGCATCAGTCTTTAGTAAGTACGTTATATGAATGGTCAACTGGAACATTCATTCTGTCCTTAGGGCCACAGTCAGACTCGCTCTCACTAAAGTAAGGAACCCAACAGTATGAGGCCAGACAATTTGTCAGGTCACTTTACATGCATCATCCAGGACTTTTAGGTTCTCCTTTTAACTACGCTGTTTAATTGTTCTCGTACAGTTATGTACCACCTGAATCACCTGCTAACTTAGATCATGGTCTTGGTATGTTGATAACATCTGCTAACTTAGATCATGGCCTTTGTGTGTTGATAACATCTGCTAACTTAGCTCATGTATTGCAAGATGGGTTTGTCCTTGCTTATTTAACAGACAACAAAGGGCATTCCTTTTTGGCAGTGCTTCTGAATATTTCCGAAATTCCCTTTTTGGCCCTGTTCTTTGTAACACAGTATTCCCTTCTTTACTGACTTCTCATATTCATTAACTATCAACATATGGAGATAATTTGAAGACTGTTTCATATATTACCTCAAATAAACACTAATTAAATAAATGAATACTTTATGAATATCAATAGATGGTTAAAGAAGTTGGGTTGTGTACTGGACAAGTAAAGATGAACAAAAATTATAACTGATAAATACATTGTGGTATTTTAGACAGCAGACTGCCCGCAGGTTAATGGAAACCAAGCAGGTTTATTGTCCAAATTGAGAATACGGCTAAAGAATCAAAAGTGAAACAACAGGTAAAATGAATCAAAGGGTTCCATCTATCAGCTGCAGAAGAATCAATGCTCAGTTCAAGTGCCAATAAATAAAGTTACTGACAGCCCCAATTATACATTTAAATTCTGGGTCAACAAAGAAAGAAAGAAAGTCTTTTATCAACAATCTTCAGATTATGAGGTTAATAAATAAATAAAACAATGTCCACAAGGGATTCTTGAATCTTAAAAATTCATATATCACATACAGCACAACATTGTACATACACTACATGTGCGTTAAATCTGCTTGAACAAGATTCGCTAGGATGATTCCAATGTGTAGTGGCAAGGCCTACACCACAAAATTAAAGTTCCTGCAGCTATACGCTAACTGTACACAGGTATGGGGCAGGTTATGGCTAGGATACAAAGCTTTTTACAATTATACTTTGAAAGTGTCATTTGGTCTTGACCTATTTAACTGTGAAAGAACTTTATGTTTTACCTCAGCCTCTATTAAAACAAGTAAGAGAAGAAGAATTATTAGTCTGTTCCTTTTATCTGGAATAAACTGCCTTAATACCTCAACAAATCTAATGCAATGAATCTGTTTAAAAGTTAGCTTGATTCCTGCATTGACACTAGAGTTTATACAATAAACAGTGTGGCACTGAGGATACATTCCTAGTTGGCCTTTAAACTTTATGTGACTGTGTGCATCTTGTAATAGACTGTCTTGTGGAAAGTGAAGTAAAGCTGTTTGAGTGTATGTGTACATGTACATAGTGTTATTGCCCTTTTAATACAAATGTAGAGTATAGCCTCATAAAAAAAACTTGACTATAATGCATTGTGTTCATTAAGACAGTGGGCAGTTAGTGTGAGATGCTGAAGTGCTAATATCATCTATCCTGAGCTGCTACGTCGTCTACAATAAAGTTACCTGTTCATTGGAACCCAGGCTGAATCATGATTTTTCAGGATGGTTAATATTTAATGTTGTATATTTTGTACCACCACCATCTGAGAGGCTGGCAAACCACTCAGGATTAATTCCTTGACTTTGTATCCACCAAGTGCTGGGACAGGTTGTGGTATCCCACATGCCTGAAGTGGATTAAGTGGATATTCACAAAATGTGCATAATGAGAGATTTTCCTCTCTTTCTGTCTCTTTGTAATACAAGGATCAATTCACTTATCTGGCTAACAAATAAAGAAACAATTAAGACCTAAACAAGATCTTTCTTGTGTGCAGTGCATGATATTCCCTACAGGATTACTTGTGCGTCATAAACTAATACCCCAAGGCAAGGTACTAATCTCATCACAATAAATGTATGTGTGTGTGGGAGGGTTGGAATAGGAATCACATATAAAATGCTACAGCTTTAACACTTGTTCTGTGCTCCCACTAAAGTCCATTGGTCTCCATGCTGTAATCTGTAGCTTTGTTGTAATGCATGCAACATCCTGAAATTTTCAAAAATGTATCCTTTATATGTCAAGGTTAATACGCAAGAACCACGTTATAACAAGCTTATTGTTATAGAGAGACTTTATGTAGCCTTCACTGTTATTAATGCAGTTCATGTTAGCAGACAGATGGCAGCCACTGCAGAAATGCATTGGAAACCTAATGACAACTTTGAAAGCCATAGCAATCTTCACACTGCCACAGAAACAACAAATGTGTTGCACAGTAAAGTGTCTAACAGTGTTTAAGTCTGACGGTTAATTAGAGGTGAGCCTCGCTTCTGGCAATAATTTGTGTGCCAAAATGAGGTATGTTACAGCTTTTGCAGCTGTTGAGACACTTCTCTCCTGCAGCAGCAATACTGAGCTTTTCTTGCTGTATTCTCTTGTTGTGAATAAGGTGTTTAATAGGGTCTACTTCAGTAGACTGAAATCCGACTTACCCGGCTTTCAAAACACAGAGACGAAAAACCCTAAACTCCACAAAACCAACTGATCTGAACTGTACAGATCACTATGGGTAAGTAACCACTTGCCCAACCCCGCAAACACACTAACACCGAAGCAAAGAAAACCCACCCGTGTGGGGGGCTTTGCCCCCCATACCCCCCTGTGTGGGGGGCTGCTCCCCCTAACTAAATATACCAACTCCTAGATTGCACTACCATGGAGGTAAAGGACAAAAGTCAACATGCTAGCCAAGTAGTTACGTTGCAGGGTTTCCCTTTTCCTCATTTAAATTTTTTATTTTAAGACATTGGAAACTTCATCCATCAATGAAGCCTTCGGCTGCTGTCTGTATTTCAGAGGTAAGTATATTATGGCTTTCAAAGCTGTAAATCATTTTATTCTCTAGGCTTTCAGATATTGGCAAAGGCATTAGCCACCACTATTGTGCCTTTTTTTAGGCAATGTCAAAATAACCAACCTCTCAATATAATAAAATCCTCTCTAGATAAACTCAAGGTACTGCTGCTTAATGCTAGGAGTCTAAACAAGAAACTGCACTCCCTGGAAGCACTCCTCACTTTGGAAGATGCTGAGTCTGTGTAGTCACCGAGACATGATTCAATGGCGCAGAAAGCACCCTGGCCTTGCAGGACTACAACGCCTTCCATATGTTCAGACCACAAACTAAGCATGAAAGAACCAATGGAGGAGATGCATCTATTGTCATTATTGATTAGTACACCTTGAGACTGGTCAGACAGTATGAGCCATTCCATGTCCAGTTAGCTATAGGAAAAACCCTTTACCACATCATAGCTAGCTATAGGTCCCCCACCACTACAATCCAACACCTTACTCATGGGTGATTTTAATTATTCTACTATCAACTGGAAAACATACACAGCCACAAACACACTGGCTCAGACGGTCTTGGACTTTGTCAGTGCAAATGCTCTGGAACAGCTAGTCAGCACACCCACAAGAGGCTTAAATGTCCTCGACATAGTACTCACTAACATGGGAGACCATTGCACTCCCCTCCTTGTGATGTCCTCCCTGGTAAGACTGGACTATAAATCAGTTTTGTTTGATGTAATTATAAGACCAGATACCTCATCAAGCTCAAAAATGCTTACAAATTTTTCATAGACAAATTACTTCCTACTAAGTGATGGAATAAGAAGTTTCAAAGACCCCACAAATACAGACAACACAGATTCTTGTGCAAAGATGTACACCAATTACCTGCATAACCACTTTAGCAGTTGTGCAGAATTGGCTGTACTTGACTGGATTAAAACCAGATCGTGCCGAAAAAAAAAAAGCCACCCTGGTGGACTCCTAGTATAAACAGGCTATACAACATGAGAAAGAAACTAATTTCCAAGAACAAGAGGGAGCTGGCTCTGCAGAGGAAGAAATCCCTCTCTAGCTTAAACACACAAATTAGAGATCTTGTCAAGTCCTCCAAAGCTAATTATGAAGTAAAAATAGCTTCCCTAGCTACGGATAATCACAAGGCATTCTTTAACTACATCCAAAATCGAAAAGGGAATACCCAACTATGAGCTGAACTGGTTGTGGATGGCACCACCCATACTCTATCAGAGGTAATAGCCAACCTGTTAGATGAAGGATTTGGAGCAAACTTCACTCCCTCGTCTCCTGCAGTCATCTCCCAAAGTATACCTACCACCATTCCTCAGCTTTTTATCTCAAGAGAGTAGGTCATCTCAGTGTTCTCCAAAGCCAAAAACATGGCATCAGTGGGAACAGAGAACATCCCAGGTTGCCTTTTAAACAACTAAGAACATGACCTAGTAGACACACTTTGATCCCTGTTTAACCACAGCCTGCAAACTGGCTACGTTCTGGCAGAAAGGATAACAGCAACAGTAATATTCTGCACAAAGGTGAGCCATCAACCCACCCTGAGAATTATAGGCTCATAAGCTTGACAAACCTCATATGCAAGGCCATGGAAAGAATCATTATGGACCTTATTAACAATGATATAGGTACTGTTGAAACTCTGGACCCAACCCAGTCTGGATATGTTAAAGGTAGGTCATGCCTGCTAAACATGGTTGACTTCTTCGAGAAAGTCTCTAAGGCCCTGGACAAGGGAAAGACAGTGCATACCACCTATCTTGACCTAGCCAAGGAATTTGACACAGTACCCCTCTCAGGTATTATACAGAAACTCTCCCAATTGGGAATTAACCCCTACATTACCAGATGAGTAGCCAACTGGCTCACCAACAGGACAAATACTGTCAAAGTAGGTCACTTCACTTCTAGCAAAAGACTAATCACCAGTGGAATACCACAGGGTTCTTTGCTGGGCCCCCTTACTGTTTGGAATTTATTTCTCAGAAGTCCAGGCAAACCTGGACGGCCTGTGGCAGACCAAGTTCACTGATGATTACAAACTAGGAGCAATAATCGATTCCCCCACAAGCATTATTATGCATTATTCTTCCCTTTGAGAAAGCTGATATCCATGCTAATTACATTAGACAGCACCCCCTCCCCCAAGTGTAAACCCAGAGGAACATGATCTGGGTACTCAGGTTGATGACAATCTGTACTTTGACCACATGTATCCACAGTAGTAAGGAAACCCTTCTATGAGGCACAAGAAGGCATCACATCAAGATCTAAGGATGTTATAATGCCATTATACTCAGCCCTCATCAGACCAGTAAGTGAGTACAATGCTCCCTTTTTCATGTACCTCACCAGACACTTGCAGCAACTGAAGAGACCACAGAGGTTTCTCACCAAGAAATTACAGGGTACACAAAACAAGCCTTATGTGGAAACACTGAAAGCTCTGTCACTGTATTGTGCTAAGGGATGACCAGTGTCTGGCTTACAGGACAATCTCTGACCTGGCCCTAATGGAAATGCTACATATTCGTAAATCAAACTGCAGGAGAGTCACTCACTCTGGGGATCTTAACCTAGCCTGTGACATGAACAAGTCATGCTGGAGAGATAGATACATCTCCAAGAGACTGCCACTTCTCTGGAACAAGCTTCTAATTCATGTAAAACAGAGCCCCTCTTCGACCATCTTCAAATGCAAACTGCATCAGTGGAAGGGTGACCGCAAATTTACTCCTGGGGTGGTGCCCATGTCCCTCCTGGACAGGGGAAGTCAATATTAACTACCATAGACCCTTACCTTTGCAAACTTCACTCCCCTAACCACCAACAGTTGAGGCAACTTGGGATAAATATGTACAGGCTTGTAAGGGCTGTAAGGCTCTTAGCCTAGTAACATCTTATGAACTTATGTCAGTCTGTAACAATTCCCTGTCGTCTCCACCTTTTGTGTGTATACCGCCACAGTATGTTTGTGTTTTATATGACTGTACTAGCTACACTTTTTTCTCCCTCTATTACTTCCCGAACCATTCTTCTCTACCTACCCCACCAACCTTTCCTTTTTATACAATGAAAATGAATCTCACTACTTCACACAAAAAAAGAATGCCCTTCCTTCTCCCAGTTGTAATATCATATAGTTACCCTTTTGTATTTTCATTTTTTGGTATTTCCCACGTCTTCCTCATTTCAGTGATTAACTAAGTTGGATCTCTGCTGTGCTGTTCCTCTGCAGGCTATCTGAAGTGACAAATATGCTACATTTCATTGCGCATGTGGACGTACATGAACTCTGCAATGCTAATCTACTTGGTAGTGACATCCACCATATCAGCAAAGCACGCATCTGTAGGTGCTACTCATCTATTGTGACAGCTTAGCACTGGTCTTCCTCATAACAGAGTAACAATATTTTGCTATGCATTCCTTCCTTGTGTATGCTGGCACTGTGTTCACCACAATACATACCTGATTAAATTTTGGCCATACTGAGCTACCTGTTTATTTATTTATTATTTTAACATTTGATGACCGGAAAAGTCAGACAAGGAAACAGCCTATTTTCAGCAGAGATCCCGGCTCTAGATACCAATCCTGGACTGCATGAACCTACTCAGTGTTAAACTCTTAGCCTAGAGGGTTTCTGTGTATATATAGAGTTAGTCACATATCTTTGAATTTATTACTGCTCAAGATCTGACTTGTTTGGCTTCTGCTACATACCTACAATCAACTGCATTACTAGCTGAGTTAAGTACAAACTTGCAGTGTTAAAGATTTTACTGCATTTTATTTTACTTTTCTGTATATTTAATTGTTTCATTGGTCTGTGTCTTCCTATAGTTATTTCTATTTCTATTTAATTGTTTCATAGAATACTGTGGTCTGTCTCTGCAGTTAGTAAGGGCTATTGTGTTTCACTTCATTGATATTCAGTGTTAAACTCTTAGCCTAGAGAGTTTCTGTGTATTTACACGTGTTTCTCAAATATCTTTGAATTTTTTACTGCTCAAGATCTGAGTTGTTTGGTTTCTGCCACATACCTACAATCAACTGGATTACTAGCTGAGTTAAGTACAAATTTGCAGTCTTAAAGATTGTACTGCATTTTAATTTATTTTTTTTGTATTTAATAGTTTCATTGGTCTGTGTCTCTCTGTACTCATTTATTTTTCTATTTAATTGTTTCATAGAATACTGTGGTGTCTCTCTGTTTCTGCAGTCAGTGGGGGCTACTGTGTTTCACTTCATTGATATTTAGTGTTAAACTCTTAGCCTAGAGGGTTTCTGTGTATTTATAAGTGTTAGTCACATATCTTTGAATTTATAACTGCTCAAGATCTGAGTTATTTTGCTCCTGCTACATACCTACAATCAACTGCATTACTAGCCGAGATAAGTACAAACCTGCAGTGTTAAAGATTGCACTTCATTTTATTTTATTTTTCTGTGTATTTAATTGTTTCATTGGTCTATATCTCTGTAATTATTTATTTTGCTATTTAATTGTTTCATAGAATACTGTGGTCTCTCTCTGTCTCTGCAGTTAGTGGGGGCTATTGTGTTTCACTTAATTGATATTCAGTGTTAAACTCTTAGCCTAGAGGGTTTCTGTGTATTTATAAGTGGTAGTCGCATATCTTTGAATTTATTACTGCTCAAGATCAGAGTTGTTTGGCTTCTGCTACATACCTACAATCAACTGCATTGCTAGCTGAGTTAAGTACAAACTTGTAGTGTTAAAAATTCTACTGCATTTTATTTTTCTGTGCATTTAATTGCTTCATTGGTCTGTGTCTCCCTATAGTTATTTATTTTTCTATTTAATTGTTTCACAGAACACTGTGGTCTCTCTCTGTCTCTGCAGTTAGTGGGGGGTATTGTGTTTTGCTTCATTGATATTCAGTGTTAAACTCCAAGACTAGTGGGTTTATGTGTATTTATAAGTGTTAGTCACATATCTTTGAACTTATTACTGCTCAAGATCTGAGGTATTTGGCTTCTGCTACATACCTAAAATCAACTGCATTACTAGCTGAGTTAAGTACAAACTTGCAGTGTTAAAGATTGTACTGCATTTTATTTTATTTTTCTGTGTATTTTATTGTTTTATTGGTCTGTGTCTCTCTGTAGTTATTTATTTTTCTTTTTAATTGTTTCATGGAATACTGTGGTCTCTTTCTGTCTCTGCAGTTAGTGGGGGCTATTGTGTTTCACATCACTGATATTCAGTGTTAAACTCTAAGACTAGAGGGGTTCTGCATATTTATCAGTCTTAGTCACATATATTTGTATTTATTACTGCTCAAGATCTGAGTTGTTTGGCTTCTGTTACATACATACAATCAACTGCATTACTAGCTGAGTTAAGTACAAACTTGAAGTGTTAAAGATTGTACTGCATTTTATTTTATTTTTCTATGTATTTAATTGCTTCATTGGTCTGTGTCTCTCTGTAGTTATTTATTTTTCTGTTTTTTCAAAGAATAATGTGGTCTCTCTCTCTCTCTCTCTCTCTCTCTCTCTCTCTCTCTGCAGTTAGTGGGGGCTTTTGTGTTTCACTTCATTGATATTCAGTGTAAAACTCTTACCCTAGAGGGTTTCTGTGTATTCATAAGTGTTAGTCACATATCTTTAAATTTATTACTGCTAAAGATCTGAGTTGTTTGGCTTTTGCTACATACCAACAATAACTACATTACTAGCTGAGTTAAGTACAAACTTGCAGTGTTAAAGATTGTACTGCATTTTATTTTATTTTTCTATTAATTTAATTGTTTCATTGGTCTGTGTCTCTCTGTAGTTATTTATTTTTCTATTTAATTGTTTCATAGAATACTGTGATCTCTCTCTGTCTCTGCAGTTAGTAGGGGCTATTGTGTTTCACTTCATTGATATTCAGTGTTAAACTCTTAGCCTACAGGGTTACTGTGTATTTATAAGTGTTAGTAACATATTTTTGAATTTATTACTGCTCAAGATCTGAGTTGTTTGGCTTCTGCTATATACCTAAAATCAACTGCATTACTGGGAGAGTTAAGTACAAACTTGCAGTGTTAAAGATTGTACTGTATTTTATTTGATTTTTCTGTGCATTTAATTGTTTCATTGGTCTATGTCTTTCTGTCGTTATTTATTTTTCTACATAATTGTTTCATAGAATACTGTGGTCTCTCTCTGTCTCTGCAGTTACTGGGGGCTATTGTGTTTCACTTCATTGGTATTCAGTGTTAAACTCTTAGCCTAGAGGGTTTCTGTGTATTTATAAGTGTTAGTCACATATCATTGAATTTATTACTGCTCAAGATCTGAGTTGTTTGGCTTCTGCTACATACCTACAATCAACTGCATAACAGAGTTAAGTACAAACTTGCAGTATTAAATATTGTTCTGCATTTTATTTGATTTTTCTGTGTATTTAATTATTTCATTGGTCTGTGTCCCTCTGTAGTTATTTGTTTTTCTATTTAATTGTTTCATAGAATACTGTCTCTCTCTGTCTCTGCAGTTAGTAGGGGCTATTGTGTTTCACTTTGCTGATATTCAGTGTTAAACTCTTAGCTTAGAGGCTTTGTGTGTATTTATAAGTGTTAGTCACATATCTTTGAATTTATTACTGCTCAAGATCTGAATTGTTTGGTTTCTGCTACATACCTACAATCAACTGCTTTACTAGCTGAGTTAAGTACAAACTTGCAGCATTAAAGATTGTACAGCATTTTATTTTATCTTTCTGTGTATTTCATTGTTTCATTAGTCTGTGTCGCTCTGTAGTTATTTATTTTTCTATTTAATTGTTTCATAGAATATTGTGGTCTCTCTCTGTCTCTGCAGTTAGTGGGGGCTATTGTGTTTTGCTTCATTGATATTCAGTGTTAAACTCTAAGACTAGAAGGTTTCTGTGTATTTATAAGTGTTAGTCACATATCCTTGAATTTATTACTGCTCAACATCTGAGTTGCTTCGCTTCTGCTACATACCTACAATCAACTGCATTACTAGCTGAGCTAAGTACAGACTTGCAATGTTAAAGACTGTACTGAATTTTATTTTTCTCTGTATTTAATTGTTTCATTGGTCTGTGTCTCTCTGTAGTTATTTATTTTTCTATTTGTTTCATAGAATACTGTGGTCTGTCTCTGCAATTATTGGGGTCTATTGTGTTTCTCTTCATTGATATTCAGTGCTAAACTCTTAGCCTAGATGGTTTCTGTGTATTTATAAGTGTAGTGACATATCTTTGAATTTACTACTGCTCAAGATCTGAGTTGTTTGGCTTATGCTACATACCTACAATCAACTGCATTACTAGATAAGTACAAACTTATAGTGTTATAGATTGCACTGCATTTTATTTTATTTTTCTGTGTATTTCATTGTTTAATTGGTCTGTGTCTCTCTGTAGTTATTTATTTTTCTGTTTAATTTGTTTATAGAATACCTTGATCTCTCTCTGTCGCTGCAGTTAGTGGGGGCTACTGTGTTTCACTTTGTTGATATTCAGTGTTAAACACTTAGCCTAGAGGGTTTCAGTGTATTTATAAGTGTTAATCACATATCTTTGAATTTATTACTTCTCAAGATCTGAGTTGTCTGGCTTCTGCTACATACCTACAATCAACTGCATTACTAGCTGAGTTAAGTACAAACTTGCAGTGTTAAAGATTGTACTGCATTTTATTGTATTTTTTCTATGTATTTAATTGTTTCATTAGTCTGTGTCTCTCTGTAGTTATATATTTTTCTATTTAATTCTTTCATAGAATATTGTGGTCTCTCTCTGTCTGTGCAGTTAGTGGGGGCTATTGTGCTTCACTACATTGATATTCGGTGTTACACTCTTAGCCTAGAGGGTTTCTGTGTATTTATAAGTGTTATTCACATATCTTTGAATTTATTACTGCTCAAGATCTGAGTTGTTTGGCTTCAGCTACATACCTAAAATCAACTGCATTTCTAGCTAAGTTAAGTACAGACTTGTAATGTTAAAGATTGTACTGCATTTTATTTTATTTTTATATGTATTTAATTGTTTCATTGGTCTGTGTCTCACTGTAGTTATTTATTTTTCTATTTAATTGTTTCCTAGAATACTATGGTCTCTCTCTGTCTCTGCAGTTAGTTGGGGCTATTGTGTTTCACTTCATTGATATTCATTGTTAAACTCTAAGACTAGAGGGTTTCTGTGTATTTATAAGTGTTAGTCACATATCTTTGAATTTATTACTGCTCAATATTTGAGTTGTTTCGCTTCTGCTACAGACCTACAATCAACTGCATTACTAGCTGAGTTAAGTACAAACATGGAGTGTTAAGGATTGTACTGCCTTTTATTTTATTTTTTCTGTGTATTTAATTGCTTCATTGGTCTGTGTCTCTCTGTAGTTATTTATTTTTGTATGTTATTGTTTCATAGAATACTGTGGTCTCTCTCTGTCTCTGCAATTGGTCTGGGCTGTTATGTTTCACTTCATTGATATTCAGTGTTAAACTCTTAGCTTAGAAGGTTTCTGTGTATTTATAAGTGTTAGTCACATATCTTTGAATTTATATCTGCTCAAGATTTAAGTTGTTTGGCTTCTGCTACATACCTACAATCAAATGCATTACTGGCTGAGTTAAGTAAACTTGCAGTGTTAAAGATTGTACTGCATTTTATTTTATTTTTCTGTGTATTTAATTGTTTCATTGGTCTGTGTCTCTCTGTGGTTATTTATTTTTCTATGTAATTGTTTCATAGAATACTATGGTCTCTCTCTCTCACTGTCTCTGCCATTATTTGGGGCTATTGTGTTTCACTTCATTGATATTCAGTGTTAAACTCTTAGCCTACAGGGTTTTTGCGTATTTTTAAGTGTAAGTCACATATTTTTGAATTTACTACTGCTCAATAATTGAGTTGTTTGGCTTCTGCTCCATACCTACAGTCAACTGCATTAGTAGCTGAGTTAAGTACAAACTTGCAGTGTTAAAGTTTGTACTGCATTTTATTGTATTTTTCCATGTATTTAATTTTTTCATTGGTCTGTGTCTCTCTGTAGTTATTTATTTTTCTATTTAATTGTTTCATAGGATACTGTGGTCTCTCTCTCTGTCTTTGCAGTTAGTGGGGGCTATTGTGTTTCACTTCATCGATATTCAGTGTTAAACTCTTAGCCTATAGGGTTTCTTTGTATTTATAAGTATTAGTCACATATCTTTTAATGTATTACTGCTCAAGATCTGAGTTGTTTGGCTTCTGTGTCATAACTACAATCAACTGCATTACTAGCAGAGTTTAGTACAAACTTGCAGTGTTAAAGATTGTACTGCATTTTATTTTATTTTTCTGTGTATTTAATTGTTTAGTTGGTCTGTGTCTCTCTGTAGCTATTTATTTTTCTATTTAAATGTTTCACAGAACACTGTGGTCTCTCTCTGTCTCTGCAGTTAGTGGGGGATATTCTGTTTCACATCATTGATATTCAGTGTTAAACTCTTAGCCTAGAAGGTTTCTGTGTATTTATAAGTGTTAGTCACATATCTTTGAATTTATTACTGCTCAAGATCTGAGTTGTTTGGCTTCTGCTACATACCTACAATCAACTATATTATGAGCTGTGTTAAGTACAAACTTGCAGTGTTAAAGATTCTATTGCATTTTATTTTAGTTTTCTGTGTATTTAATTATTTCATTGGTCTGTTTTTCTCTGTAGTTATTTATTTTTCTATTTAATTGTTTCATAGAATACTGTAGTCTCTCTCTGTCTCTGTAGTTAGTGGGGGCTATTGTGTTTCACTTCATTGATATTCAGTGTTAAACTCTTTGCCTAGAGGGTTTCTCTGTATTTAAAGGTGCTAGTCACATATCTTTGAATTTAGTACTGCTCAAGATCTGAGTTGTTTGGCCTCTGGTACATACCTACAATCAACTGCATTTCTAGCTGAGTTAAGTACAAATTTGCAGTGTTAAAGATTGTACTGAATTTTATTTTATTTTATTTCTCTGTGTATTTAATTGTTTCATTGGTTTGTGTCTCTCTGTGGTTATTTATTTTTCTATTTAATTGTTTCATAGAATACTGTGGTCTCTTTCTCTCTCTGTAGTTAGTAGGGGCTATTATATTTCACTTCATTGATATTAAGTGTTAAACTCTTAGCCTAGAGGGTTTCTTTATATTTATAAGTGTTAGTTACATATATTTGAATTTATTACTTCTCAAGATCTGAGTTGTTTGGCATCTGCTATATAACTACAATCAACTGCATTGCTATCAGAGTTAAGTACAAACTTGCAGTGTTAAAGATTGTACTGCATTTTATTTTATTTTTCTGTGTATTAATTGTTTCACTGCTCTCTGTCTCTCTGTAGTTATTTATTTTTCTATTTAATTATTTCATAGGATACTGTGGTCTCTCTCTGTCTTTGCAGTTAGTGTGGGCTATTGTGTTTCACTTCATTGATATTCAGTGTTAAACTCTTTGCCTAGAGGGCTTCTCTGTGTTTAAATGTGCTAGTCACATATCTTTGCATTTATTACTACTCAAGATCGGAGTTGTTTGGCGTCTGCTACATACCTACAATCAACTGCAATCCTAGCTGAGTTAAGTACAAACTTGCAGAGTTAAAGATTGTACTGCATTTTATTTTATTTTTTGTGTATTTAATTGCTTCAATGGTCTGTGTCTCTCTGTAGTTATTTACTTTTCTATTTAATTGTTTCATAGAATACTGTGATCTCTCTCTCTCTGTCTCACAGTTAGTTTCCCACCCACCCTCCCTGTTCTTGTTCTGGTATTAATCTTGGTGGCTTTGGAATTGCCCAACCCTGCTGTAAATATATGTTTGAACACTCCTCCTGGGTCTATCTCATTTGCTCACTCAACCGGGTACAGTGAGATCATATTTTGACTTCAGACACTCCTACCAGTCCCATCTGTTCAGCTCTATCCCAGCTCTATTCCAGTCTAGTGTCACTAGCTCATTCTACCTTATACAGAGAGAACATTTGTGAAGGGCAAGCTACTTAGGTCCTTAATTTTGAATTATCTTCTGTTGCTCCTTTCTCCCTTTCCACTTTCCAAAAAAAGTTTCTAAGCTTGTTTCCTGCCTTTCCTGTAACTAGTTTAGTCCAGATACAGATTTCCTGTAGCCAGGACTGTTTGTAAACTTCTGAGCCCCCAAAGCCTTTCGGTGTTGGATTGAAGCCTTCTAGCTTATCAGTGGGAGTGGTAAGCACTAAGTAGCCTATCAACCAAAAGAGTGATTTCTGGCCCAGAAATTGTAGTTTATTGGCCGTTTGGACAGTTTTTCCATCTCTCTCAACTTTCTGGTTTAAAAGCCTGCATTTGTGCTTGTTTCCCACCTTTCCTGTAACTAGTCTAGTCCAGACACAGATTTGCTGTATCCAGGACTGTTTGTAAGCTTCTGAGCTCCCCAAGCCTTTCTGTGTTGGAGGGAAGCCTTCTAGCTCATCAGTGGGAGTGGTAAACACTAGGCAGCCTATCTACCACAAGAGTGGTTTCTGGCCCAGAAATATTAGTTTATTGGCAACTTACTGGTTTAAAAGCCCGCATTTGTGCATGTTTCCCATCTTTCGTATAACTAGTCTATTCCAGGTACAGATTTGCTGTATCCAGGACTGTTTGTAAGCTTCTGAGCCCCCCAAGCCTTTCTGTGTTGGAGGGAAGCTTTTTAGCTTATCAGTGGGAGTGGTAAGCACTAGCTTATCAGTGGGAGTGGTAAGCGCTATGTAGCTTATCTACCACAGGAGTGGTTTCTGGCCCAGAAATTTTAGTTTATTGGCCATTTGGGCAGTTTTTCCATCTCTTTTAACCTTCTGGTTTAAAAGCTCACATTTGCGCTCATTTCCCACCTTTCCTGTAACTAGTCTAGCCCAGATACAAATTTGCTGTATCCAGGACTGCTTGTAAGCTTCTGTGCCCCTCAAACCTTTCTGTGTTGGAGGGAAGCCTTCTAGCTTATTAGTGGGAGTTGTAAGCACTAGGTTGCCTATCTACCACAAGATCCAGGTACAGAGTCTTAGTTTTAGCACTTGAATTTGCTTATTCGTGCTCAGAACATATTCAGAACTTGTTGTTAACACTAAATAAGCTACAAATTACTACAGCACTCAACCTTCCTCTTTACCTAGAGGAAAAACATTTTTGTACTTACTTTCCTCACTTAATTAGAGAAAAACAGCTCTTACACTCACTTTCCTCATTTGCCTAGAGGAAAGTAGTTTTTTATTCAGGCATGTCCAATGGTCAGCTCCCAGTGTTCTCTCCTGTCTATCTGATGAATATGGGCATCTTGAGGCAATGTAGCAACTGCCTCGTGTACACAGACAACCCTCTCCTCCTACCACCCAACACCACAACCTGTGAGAGATGCACTTATCTAGCCAAACTGGAGGTAAAGCTCTCTCCAACCAAGACTGAACTTGATAGTCAAGAGGAGAAGGTAAACACTTGCACCACACCACACTCATCACATAGCCCCACTAAACCTACACCACCAAAATCCCCACAAAGAATCACAAAAACATTCACAGAGGCCTCAATAATAATCTGCTCAAGCAATAGAGACCTCCAAAGCAAAAATGCAAGCAACCTCCACCCCCCCACACAACCCTAATGACACATAGCCCACAGACTCAGTGTGCCAATAAACCACAGCCCATAAGGCAAACCAACATACCCAACACACAAGTCATAGGTGACTCTATAGTCAGGCACACTGATGTTTCACTCACCAGGCTAAACAAGGAGAAGGTTACTGTCAGCTGCCTGTCGGGTGCCAGGATATGCCACATAACCCACGCACTCAGGTCACTCCGCAACAAGGACAAATAAGACTCTGTCATTGTTCATGTTGGTGTGAACGACCAGAGACGTACCTCCTTGGACTACATTAAAAAAGACATGGAAGAGTTCTCCGATCTTATAGCCCAGGCAGGTATGACCCTAGCCCTGAGTAGCATCCTGTCATCGCCAAGAATGATACTGCAGTACAAGGACAAAATGACTGACTTCAACAATTGGCTAAGTTTCTGGTGTCATTCTAAGGGGATCCAGTATCTGTCTGCCTGGGATGACATGGTCGACAGACCATGATGCTTTGCCAGAGATAGACTGCACCTGTCACCCCTGGGATTCCGGATACTGGCTAAGGCTCTTGCTGCCCCTATAGTGCCTTTTTTAGGCAAGGTTCAAATGACAAATTCACCATTGTAACAGGAACAGGCAAGCAAAAACTGAGGGTAATGCTACTCAATGCTAGAAGTCTAAATCTCAATATGCACTCACTCGAGGCACTCCTTAAAATGTAGAACATCGATATCTGTGCAGTGCCTGAGACCTAGTTCAAGGCTCTAGAGGGCACCCCTGCATTACCAGGCTATAACTCATACCACACTTTTCGTCCATCTAACCTGGACCAGAACACCAAAGGCGGAGGTGTGTCCATATTCATTAAGGATATCCACACCTCCAGGCTAGTTGTGCAGCAAAATGCATCCGAGGTTATCCAAATGCAACTAACTCTGGGCAAAACTGCAATCCAAATTGTAGCTTGCTACAGATCCCCCACCGTGCCCCATGATTCTCACTCCTCTTTTCTTGATATACTGAAAAATATTAGGGTTCAACCAAACAGTCTAATAATGGGCGATTTCAACTACCCCACCATTAAGTGGGAAAACTACTCATGTACCAACTCCTTCACTCAGTGCTTTCTGGAATTCATAAATTCTAATGCTCTGGATCAACTTATCCACACCCTCACCAGGAGCAACAATATCCTAGACCTAGTCATTACCAACATGAGTGACCGGTGTTCCAAACCTGAAATCAACTCCTCGTTGGTCAGATCCGACCAAAAACTAATCACCCTAGATATCCGCATCCCGCCCCCACCCACCATTAAGGAAACTACAGTAAAAATTTCTCCAAAGCCAGCTTCATGCTTCTTAAGACAGAAGTGGCGAACATCATGACATCCATGCTGATGGACAATACAGTTACAACTGCTGAATCCTACACAAATGCACTCTATAAGCACTTACATGAGTGCATGGATTGTGCTATCCCAAACAGAACCAAGACGCTATCCTCCAAAAAAAGGAAGCCAATCTGGTGGTCCCCATAAACAAACTCTACAACAGAAGGAAGAAATTGTTGCAAAAGAGAGTAAAATCCCATGAGTGGAGGAGCTCCCTGGTCAGCCTCAGTAAGAAACTGAGATCCCTTATAAGTCCTCCAAAGCTAGCTACGAAAACAAAATTGCCACTGATTCTAAGGGCAACCACAAAGCATTCTATAGCTATGTCAAGAATCTAAATGGCAACACCCAGATCTGCTCTGAGTTACAGCACAATGGCACGAAAATTACAGAACCAACTGATATTGCCAGTGTCCTAGCAGATAGGTTCAGTGCTAACTTTACCCCCCTCTCACCCCCTAAAGGGCCCAGATCTATACAGGAAGAATGCAGAGTCCCTATAATCACATATAAGCAGGTAAAAGCTGCACTGTGTAAAACCAAAAACACAGCATCCATGAGATCGGACAACATTCCAGGCTGTGTTTTACACAAACTTCGGAATGAACTGGCTCCCAACCTAAGCACCATGTTCAATCATAGTCTCACACCAGGCTTTGTGCCCACTGAATGGTGCACAGCAACAGTTATCCCACTCCACAAAGGGTGAGCCACCACTGATCCTGGGAACTATCGCCCTATTAGCCTGACTAGCCTGGTCTGTAAGGCCATGGAACGTATCATCATGGAACTCATAAACAAAGACATTGGTAACCTCCAAACTTTGGACCCCACCCAGTTCGGGTTTGTGAAAGGCAGATCATGCCTTCTGAACCTGATCAACTTCTTTGAGGCAGTTATCAAAAGATGTAGATGAGGGTAAGGTGGTTCACACAGCCTATCTTGACCTCGTCAAGGTATTCAACACCATCCCCCATTCTGGAATTATAGCTAAACTCACTAAATTAGGTATAAATCCCTAGATGACAAGATAGGTTGCCAACTGGCTCACTGACAGAACCCACACTCTAAAAGTTGCAGACTCCAAATCTGGCTTCAAACCAGTGACAAGTAGATTACCACAGGGTTCAGTCCTGGGACCTCTTCTGTTTGGTATCTATTTCTCTGAAGTACAGGCTAACACAGAAGGCCTCTGGCTAACGAAGTTCACAGATGACTGCAAACTAGGAGCCATAGTCGAGTTCCCAAATGATGCGGACATCCTACAGAAGGGCCTCACTGAGACAGATGCCTGGTGTCAGTGGCATGGCCTCAAGCTCAATGCCAAAAAGTGCATTGTCATACCCTTTGGTAAAAACTCTGTACCCATGAACTACCACATAAATGGCAGTCAACTTAACGCCAAATGTGTGATAAGAGACCTTGGGACCCAGGTCGTCTCTCCTTTGATAATCATATTGCCACAGTAGTCAGGAAATCCTTCTATGTGGCATACCTCATCACCAAAGGGTTCTCATCCAGGAAAAAAGAGGTCAATGTTCCCCCTCTACTTGGCACTCATTAGACCCATTATAGAGTACTACGCCCCTTTTGGAATGTACCTCACAAGACATCTGCAGCAGCTGGAAAGGTCACAGAAGTACCTCACAAAGAGGATTACTGGCCTCAAACAGATGCCCTACATTGACCGTCTCAAAAAACTCCAGCTTTACTCTGTAGCATATCGCCTACTCCGAGGAGATCTCTGCCTAACATATAAAGCTATGTTAAACCCAGAGCTGTTGAACATGCTACACCTTAAGAAATCCCAATCCTCCGAGCTGCATGCTCTAGGGACCTAAACCTTGTCACCACAATAAACAGGACATGCTGGAGGGATATATTCCTGTCCCAGAGACTTCCTATACTCTGGAACAAGCTACCCATCTATGTCAAGCAAGGCTCCTCATTAGCACTCTTCAAGAAAAATCTTGATGAGTGGATGGGAAATAGGAAATACACCCCGGGGATCATTTCTGTGGCTCTTTTCGACAGGGGCACAGGGATTTAACTTTCTTGGGTGGCATAAGCCAGGGAACCTTGTTGGCTAGGCTTACTTAGGCCCTTGAGCCAATAGCCTAGTACCTATCTATGAACCTATGAGTGCATTATACATCCTATACTAATACAGATGGTGATATGTGGTGTTACAGACATTCCAGTTACTGTGCTGCACTTCAAACATTGAAGCACAAAGCAGAAAACCAGGAGCCAGATTATTACTAAGGCACATATCAGACATGCACATTATTATCTTTCCCTGGTATGCTGTGCCTGCTATCATACCTAACAGCAATTCATAAAGAATTGCCATTGGTTAGGAGAAGGGATCTGGAGATGTGAGAGCTCCCACTGCCTGCAGCCTGGCAGTTTCACAGTGGGAAGGGGTTAGGAAAAGTTGTGGTCTTGATGTCACGGTTGCCTGCACCACATACAACTCCTCTGGCAGAAAGATTTCCCACAACATTTTAAGGATTTTTTTTACAGTAGTGCTGAGAAGCTGCTCATCTCTGCATGCTAAGCATACCTCCCGACAACAGTCTCTAATTTTGCCTCATAATTTTCCCTGTCTCTCATAATTGTTTTGATTTTCTTGTAAATCAGCGAGGATACAATAATGCTAGTCACTACACTTTCATACTGTGTATTATTCAGAAATGTATGGTGATGCAAAACCTGTTCTTCTTTTGTCTTTTTAAAATGAATTAGAGTAACACTTAAAAACAGTCCCTGATTTTGAGTCTTTGTCTTTGTCCCACCTCACCCCTCACACCATTATGTTTGCCTTTGTCCAGAATTCTTGAATAATGCAGTTGAGAGGTATGATGCTAAGCAACATATCAGCATGGAAGGGAGATCAATGTGCAACATTATGGGATTGCCACAG
>NC_056733.1:240770624-240838124 GCF_019279795.1 Protopterus annectens | reverse complement strand
CTTCAGTGAAATGAGATTCGCTGAAATGAGTTTTCAGTAATTTGAGCTTTCAGCAATTTGGTCAGGGTGAATTCAAATTCAGTGAAATGAGCTTTCAGTGAAACAAAGTAGACCCATATATATATATATATATATATATATATATATATATATATATATATACATATGTATGTATGCCTACTTTATTTCTTTAACAAACCCAAATGTTGATGTTCAGAACATTGACCACAAAAATGAGGACAAACTTCTATGCATGCAGCCCCCTGCACACACCACAACTCATTTCTAAATATATACTGACTCAGAAATCACACAATGTTGGGGAACGGGCATTTTTCTCATCTCCGAGAAATGTGCTATCTCACACACCTGTCGACCAAATTTTATCAACTAAACAGATGTTGAACATAAGTGGAATCAACTAAGTGCAGTTCATATATATGTTATCTTACTTAACATAGCACTGTGGTCCTCACCAACAGTGTGCACAAAGGGCCATTCTAATGCACTATGTTTGTGTTCTAAGTATAACTTTTCTAATTGAAACAGATAGTGGGGAACTCAAAAACATCACTAACAAGTAAAGATATCAGTAGAAAGCTTATAAAATACACGAGTTATATGATCCTAATCAGAAGTCACAGAGATCCAGAGAACTCTGAAAATATAAAGAATGAACTGAAGGAACAGAGCATGAACTCTGTGGAAGAGACATTTTTGTCAAGGAATGTATACCAAAGAATGCCCTTGTGCCTCACTGAATGTAAGTGGACAAATACCAGATACGTTGTGGTGACTTAACACTCAAAGTAGAAACATAAGTTAAAAATACTGTTCAACCTTTTTTATTAGACTGTAGGCATTGCTTTGTTTGGAAAAAACTTTTTTTTTGCTTTAAGCTCTATAAAATAAAACAAATTTTAGAACAAAGAAATGTGTGTCAGCTGCTTAATCTTCCATAATGATGGATGCAGTGGACATAAAACGTCATCTCTTTTCCTGCTGTCTAAGCTTAAACTGTCACTGCCAAGTAAATGGGATTTCATAACTAAAAGTTTTTTTTTACTGTGGTCTATGATATTGAAAAGATTCAAAATTCATACTGAAGTCCGAGGGACACAGCATAACCATTTCTGATCATTATGCTGTTCATGATGCACTTCGTGGTCCAGTTTCTGTTAGTCACTGTGCTGTGTCCCTGAGGAAGTATATCTGCTTCCTAAGAATCCTTGCAGAGTTTCTAAGAGAGGCCTGACAAACCCTACATTACTGACAAGATGGTGACCTACTTCTACAATCAATCATGGTCACTGCCAAAGGAATGGAACAGGTCCATCACAACATCAAAACCAACAACACAAGCCATACCTCCACTGAAGCCACTGACCCAAGAGGAGAACTTGAAAGCTTACATCATAGTGTTGGAGAAAATCACCAGCCATAAGGGAAGGGACCAAACCAACTACATTTCGATCCTCTGCAGAGTGTTTTCAGGACTATGAAAAAGTCAAGAAATGTTTGCTTGCCTGGGGTAGAATCACAGTAGACACACAGGCTTGTAAATTTCACAGTGGACTTTTTCTAAAAACAAAAAGATAAGGTCTCGCATATATGAATTAAAACACACAGTATCTTTATGGTTACACCCAGAGGATCATAATAGTAAGGAAACAATGACAGACATGCTGGTATCCAACAGATTTAAACAGCCATTGCCATCTGTAGTTTTTAATGTTTGTAGGCAGAAGATTTTGACAGAAAAAGCTGTGGCAGTAATGTGTAGTCATGGGAACAAAAACAATATCCAAATACCCAGATGGAGAACCAAACTGAGTGTAACAAAGTACTATGCGTACTAGTAATGGCACTCTACCTAACTCATAATATGATAATTGGGAAGGATTACCCTCAATGCATTCTGGAAGCAGGGAGGCAAGGGTGAGCATCTAAGGATGGAAAGACCCTACAGTGTCTCTTTGAGCTCTAAGAGGGACTCAATCATGAGTTCTGACAATGAAAAACTTCAGAAAAAAAAGAAAAAGCAGGGAGGATGCAACACATACTGCAGAACCAAAATAAGAAGGTCATAATGACAAGACATGCTATCAAATGTCAGGTTACAGATAGAAGATGGAGGGGTACTGAATGCCACGTTACAGACAGAAGACAAAACTAGATCTCCTAAAAGGCTTGTATGCCAAAGCTCTAGAGTTCTATTAAATTTGTGGCACTCGACCTAACTCATAATATGATAATTGGGAAGGAATACCCTCAATGCATTCTGGAAGCAGGGGGACATGGGTGAGCATCTAAGGATGGAAAGACCCTACAGTGTCTCTTTGAGCTCTAAGAGGGACTCAATCATGAGTTCTGACAATGAAAAACTTCAGAAAAAAAAGAAAAAGCAGGGAGGATGCAACACATACTGCAGAACCAAAATAAGAAGGTCATAATGAAAAGACATGGTATCAAATGTCAGGTTACAGATAGAAGATGGTGGGGTACTGAATGCCACGTTACAGACAGAAGACAAAACTAGATCTCCTAAAAGGCATGTATGCCAAAGCGCTAGAGTTCTATTAAATTTGTGCTACTTGAATCACTGGTTTGTGTTGTTTTATTCTAAATGGCTTGATTTTTGTTTGGTGGTTTGGAGAAGACAAAACTGTATTTAATACCAGGTTACAGACAAAACATGAATGGGAATCAAATGCCAGGTTAAAGACAGAAGACCCCATAAGAAGGAGGAAGTAACTGATTACCATATTCAGTATTAAGGTACACTACCATTCCTGGTCGAAGACTGGGACACTAAAATCCCCTGTTCCTGTGCTAGTGGGGAAAGAAGCAGAACACTTTAACTCAGAGGAAACTAATATAGAACAGACTCCCTTCCTAGCTATCCATTAAGTGAGTCAGACACATTAAAAAAACACACGCACACAAAGGGTGGATTATACTCTGCAGCAGAACAAGATGCCTTTTAGGAATTTAGTCATGAAACTGGCACACAGTCACATACTTGGGGTATGGATGAAACCAAGACCAGGATTTTAAACAGGTTTTATTGGTTGGGCATAATAAGACAAACTGAACATTTTTGTGTGGGTTACCTCATTTGTCTAAAGCAGCCTTAAACTCTGGTTTTAAAAACCCTCCTAACACCATGCATGTAATAGAGGTGCCTTTTGAGTGGATTGCCATGGATATTGTTGAGCCACTGATGAAGTACAGTAATAGATTCCATTGTATATGGGTAATTCTGGACTACACTACTATGTTGAAGCAATCCTATTCCTAAACTACTATCTAGAAGCAGTCCTACTCCAAAAGACCGACAACAAAGTTATAGCTATGGGACTAGTTTTATTTTTCTCCTGGGTGGAGTTACCCAAGGAGATCCTTACCAACCAAGATACCTCATTTATGTCTAAAATTATGCATCATTTATGTCAGTGTTTTAAAGTAAGACACCTCAAAACCTCAGTATATCACCCCAGACTGACAGCCTATTGGAGAATTTCAACAGGACTTCAAAGTCCATGTTAAGGAAGGGCCCTGAGGCAGATGGGAATTATTGAGACCAGTTCCTATCTTGTCCATCTTAGAGGTACTAGAAGCAACAAAGGGTATAGTTGTATTGAACATCTGTATGGGAGACCCTCCATGGGGTTGCTGAGCATTGTCACAAGATATGGGAAAAGGACAAATCTGTTTAACAGTGTGTTGGGAGCATTAGATTAGCCATAGTAATGCCCATAGTCTAAGGGCTAATTGAAAGGGCACACTCCATAAAACAAGTGATTTGCAACACAATGCTAGAAACAAAGAGGCCAAGGTTGGGACCAAGCATTAGTCTTATTTTTCACTGCCAAAAACAAGTTTTTAGACAAGTGGCAGGAATTCTTGGAAGGACGGCTGTCTTGCAGTTTTGCTGTTTAAAACGTTGTTCTCCCACTGTTTGTTGAAACAAAACAATAACTCATTTTTCATTATTTAAACTTCTAAAAGGCAGGAAGGTTAAGCTGGGTGTGGGTATTGAGGATGTGCCCTTGATTTTACAGCACAGAGAACCTTTCCTAGTGAGCAGTGTCCTTGTAAGGATTGCAGACTTGCAGTTCTGTTGTTTAAAACTGTTCTCTCACCATTTTGTGAAAAACAGAACAGAAAAAGTACATCTTTTTTCTTTCATTTAGACTTTAAAGGACTGGAGGGACAGGAGTTTTATTGTTTTGGGATGGAGTATGTATACTGAGGATCCCTTAATTTTACTATATAGGGAACCCTCCCTCCTGTTCAGCTGTGAGTAAGAAAGCTGCTGTGCATCACACGGAGATGCAAAAATGCACTTTGCACATTTTGTGCGACATTTAGGAGAGGCTGGAGAGTTACGTTATCTATAAATAAAATTCTAAAAAATAAAGCTTCTTTATTTTCCTTCATAAGAAGCTTAGCTAATACATCCATTTTTATTTAGTTATCATTCATCTACTGGATTGGTGATTTCTTCCAAGGACCCAGGCCACAGAGACAAATACATAAAATCAGACACATATACAAAAAATTGAATTAATCACAGATACACAAAAATAATTTGCAGAATTCAAAATTAGATATAAATTTAGATACATGAGTGTTAGTTTGTACTTCATGCAGTGAGGGATAATCTATTATTTTCAACATGTAACTCATCTTAGCAAAATGTTACTGGAGCATGGAAAAAATTCACAAGAAGAAATATTCTGAACACAACCTGAATGGTTTTACCGTATGGTAAAGCCATTAATAGTATTTCTGCAGACCAGGTGCAATGCATCCATATGTACAAATATTTTAGGCACAAGCAATTATGCCCATCTAGCCTTCCAATATATTAAAAATGCCATCACCATAATAAGTGGCTTTTCTTAAAAATTTGTTTGTTTTAATACAATGTCTATTCCAGGTACCATCTATACTCTCAGAAGACCATTTAGCATGTCCTAAATAATTTCCAATACAAGTTGTCTGATGAATCTCTACTACTCTTTGATAATCCCTAACATTCTCAGAGCTAGTTGTCTCTAAAATGCTCTATATATCTGAAAACACTCTCCTCTTAAATATCTCTACAAGACAATGTATAAATTCAGATTTTTAATCTTTCATAGTAACTTAAACTTCATATCTGTGGAAGCCATTGGTATCATACCTCTCATCCTCTTGGAGCATGAAATCTGGACAAAGCCTGCCATAATGGTTCATAGGTTCATAGGTGTGTACTAAGCTAATGGCCCTGGATCCTTTACAAGCCTAGCCCATAGGATTACCCTGGCATTGTGCCACCCGACTTTAGTTCCCAGTGCCTCTGTTGAGTAGAGCCACTGGAGTGATTCCCTGGGGTGAATTTTCTATTTTCCATCCACTCATCAAGATTTCTCGAGAGGGCCAGTGAGGTGCTCTGTTTGACATGTATGGAAAGTCTATTCCATAGCATGGGCAGTCTCTGGGTTATGAACCTGTCCCTCCAGCATGTTCTGTTGATTGTGGTAATGAGGTAGAGGTCTCTGGAGCATGTGGTGTGGAGGGATTGGGATTTCTTTAGATGTAGCACTTCTAACAAAGCTGGGTCAGACATGGCTTTGTAAGTCAAGCAGAGATCACATCTAAGTAGGGGATATGAGACAGAGAATAGTTGGAGTTTTTTGAGTCTGTACATATAGGACAAGTGTTTAAGGCCTAGGATCCTCTTTGTGAGGTACTTTTGCAGCCTCTCTAGTTGTTGCAGGTGTCTAGTAAGGTACATGCCAAATGGGGCATTGTTCTCGATGACTGCCCTAATGAGGGAAGAGCAGAAGGAAATAATGACCTCTTTCTTCCTGGATGCAAAACCCTTAGTAATGAGATATGTCATGTAGAAGGACTTTCTGACCACAGTGGCAATGTGATGGTCAAAAGAGAGGTTGCTGTCAACCTGTGTTCCCAGATCTCTTATAACGTCTTCTGTGTTCAGTGGACTACCATCGATGTGGTAATTCATGGGAACTGAGTTTTTCCCAAAGGGGATGATGACACATTTTTTGGCATTGAGCTTAAGGTCATGGTTCTGACACCAGTCATTGGTCTCAGTGAGGCCTTTCTGTAGGATGTCAACATCACTTGGGGAGTTAATAATAGCTCCCAACTTGCAATCATCTGCGAACTTTGTCAGCCAGAGTCCCTTCATGTTGGCTGGACTTCAGAGAAGTAGATACCAAACAGGAGAGGACCCAGGACCGAACCCTGTGGGACTCCACCCGTGAAAGGTCAGCAGTCTGACTTGGAGTCAGCTACTTTTACACTGTGGGTTCTATCTATGCGCCAGTTTGCAACCCACTTTGTGATACACAGGTTGATGCCCAGTTTAGTGAGTTTTTCTATGATTCCTGACTGGGGAATGGTATCAAAAGCCTTGGACTGATCAAGGTAGGCTGTATGAACCACCTTGCCTTCGTCCACAGCTCTGGTGAATGATTCAAAGAAGTCGACCAGGTTGAGCAGACATGAGCTACCTTTCACAAAACCAAACTGTGTGGGATCCAGAGTTTGGAGATTCCCCTTATCCTTGTTTATTAGGTCTATGATGATGCATTCCATAGCTTTGCATATCAGGCTAATGGGGCGATAGTTCCCAGGGTCTGTAATCGCTCCTCCTTTGTGGAGAGGGATGACTGTACCAGTGCACCATTCGGTAGGGACAAAGCCTGAGGTGAGGCTGTGGTTGAACAGGGCACACAGGTGAGGTGCCAGTTCACTCTGTAGTTCATGTAGAACACAGCCCGGGATATTGTCAGGTCCCATAGAAGCTGTATTCTTGGCCTTGAACAGTGCTGTTTAACCTGTGCAGCAGTAATACTGGGTGCCTAGCAATCTACTGGTATTGTAATTGGTCCTTTGGGGGGGGTAAAGTTGGCACTGAATCTGTTGGCCAGTATATTGGCAATATCTGTTGGCTCGGTATAGGAGGTACCATTGTGCAATAGCTCAGAGCAAATCTGGGTATTTCCATGGAGATTCTTTACATACCTATAGAAGGCCTTGTGGTTGTCTTTAATATCTGCTGCAATTCTGTTTTCATAGCTAGCTTTAGAGGATTTGATGAGGGATCTCAACTTTTTGTTAAGGCTGATAAGGGAGTTTTTCCAGTCTTGGGACTTCACCTTTTTCCGCATCAGTATCCTCCTTCTGTTGTAGAGTTTGTTTATGGCAGGGGACCACCAGACTGGCTTCCCTTTTTGGAGGAGAGCTTCTTGGTTCTATTGGGTATGGTGAGATCCATGCATTTATGTACGTGTTCATGCAGTCTATTGGTGTATGATTTGGGGGTCATGCAACTATTCTCCATTTGCATGGGTGCCGTAAAGTTAGCCACTTCTGTTTATAGGAGCCCAAAGTTAGCTTTGGTGAAGTTTTTCATGGTGGTTACCTTTGTGGGGGGGGGGGGTGTTTATTTCAAGGTGATTAATTTGTGGTCAGATCTAACCAGGGAAGAGTTGACTATTGGTGTAGAACAACGATTGCCCATGTTAGTAATGACCAGGTCAAGGATGTTGCTATTTCTAGTGGGGGTAAGAACGAGCTGGTCCACGGCATTGGAATTAATGAATTCCAGGAAACGTTGGGCAAGTGTATTGGTACATGAGTAGTTTTCCCAGTTAATGGAGGGGTAGTTGAAGTCGCCCAGTATGAGAGTGTTAGGTTGGACCCTAATATTCTCCAGGGTGCTTAGGAATGTGGAGTGTGAGTCTTTGGACATGGCTGGGGACCTATAGCAGGCTATGACCTGAATCACTATCTTACCCAATGTTAGCTGCACCTAAGTATCTCTGATGCGTTATGTTGGGCTATCAGTCTGGAGGTGTGCATATCCTTTATGAATATGGAAACACCACTGCCTTTGGAGCTTCGGTCCCAGTTCTGAGGCTGAAAAGTGTGGAATGAGTTATAGCCTGGTAGTGCAGGGGTGCTTTCTGCTGCTTTAAACCAGGTCTCTGTTACAGCACAAATGTCGATGTTCTCCATTTTGAGGAGTGCTTCGCATGAGTGCATTTTGAGATTTAGATTTCTAGCAGTGAGCAGCATGACCCTCAGATTGCATTTGTTTGTAGCTGTTACAGTGGTAATTTGGTCTTTGGAACACCACCAAAAAAGGCACTATAGGGGTGGCAAGAGCCTTTGTCAGTATCCGGAAGCCCAGGGGTGACAGATGCAGGCCATCTCTGGCAAAGCATCGAGATCTCTCAATCATATCATCCTAGGCAGACAGATACTGGGTCCCCTTAGAATAACACCAGAAACTTAGCCAATTGTTGAAATCAATCATTTTCTGCTTGTACTGTGATATCATTCTGGATGATGGTAGGATGCTGCTCAGGGCTAGGGTCATACTCGCCTGAGCTACATAATCCGACAGCTCCTCCATGTCTCTTTTCATGTAGTCCAGACAGGTACGTCTCAGGTCATTCACACCCGCATGTACAATGACAGTCATATTTATACATGTTGTTGAGGGAACTGAGTGCGTGCATTATGTGGCAGATCCTGGCACCCGACAGGCAGCTGACTGTTACTTCTTCCTTATTCAGCCTAGTGAGGGGGACATCAGTGTACCTCATTATCGAGTCACCTATGACTAGTGTGTCAGGCAAGCTGTTTTGTTTTAGGGGCTTTGGTTGAGTGGCACACTGTTTAGGAGAGTTATGTGTCTCATGATTAGTGTTGTCTTGTGGTGGTTAAGTGCGTTTCTGCCTTGGGGGTCTCTGCTGTTTGGGTAGACTTTTACTGAGAGCCTCCGTGAAGGAGGGTGTGTGGTTTGTGTTTTTGTGTGAAGGCAGTGCTGGTGTATGTTCTGCAGGGCTATGTATTCCATGTGGTGTGGTGCAAATGCTGACCTTCTCCTCTTGACCAGCTATTCCAGTCTTGGCTGGAAAGTGCGTGGCTTCCAATTTGGATATATAAGTGCATCTCTCACATGAGTGTTGCGAGGTAAGAGGAGAGGGTTGTCAGTGTACATGAGGCAGTTGCTACATTGCCTCAGGATGCCCAAGTTCACTAGGTTAACAGGAGAAAACACAAGGAACTGACCTTTAGACATACCTGAAGGGGTGAGCATTAATAATAAGTACTGGAACTGTTTCCTTGTAGAACATTTAGTGCTGATAGCACTTTGTGTGCTACAATAATTGCTACAAGAAGTCTGGTAAAGTGTTAGACTAATAAGCTAGTAAAAGTGCAGGAGAGGAGAGAACAAGGAGATCTGAAAGAAAAAAATTGAAGAGCAGACCTTGGCACCGCTCAAAAGCTTACAAACAGTCCTTGATACAGCAAATATGTATCTGGACTAGACAAGTTACAGGAAAGTCAGGAAACAAGCGCAAATGTGGGCTTTTAATCCAGAAAGTTGAAAGAGCCAAACGACCAATAAACTACAATTTCTGGGCCAGAAACCACTCCTCTTGTGGTAGATAGGCCACCAGTGCTTACCACTCCCACTGATAAGCTAGAAGGTTTCCCTCCAACACAGAAAGGCTTGGGGGCTCAGAGGCTTACAAACAGTCCTGGATACAGCAAATTTGTACCTGAACTAGACTAGTTACAGGACAGGCGGGAAACAAGCGCAAATGCGGGCTTTTAAACCAGAAAGTTGAAACAGTTGCTAGAATAACAGGCTATGTATTAAAATACATTTTCTAAAGGATATGAAGTCTGAAACTAAAATGTATGACATTATTTACTAATTCCATTCTTCAAATTATCCCAGTTATTTTCCAGAAAACCAAACATTTTATGAGGAACAGACTGAATTCTTGAAGCAAAAATCTGGACATTCTGGAAAAATCTGGTTAATTGAGAGGTATGCTTGGTATAGTTCCACTGTACTCTATTAATTTATTCATGCTAGTATTCTTATACAATTTCCATATCATTATTCCATACTCTAGTTTGGGTCTACAGCAATCTGCAAACAATGATTTCATCACTTCTGATTTCCCTGACATTATAAATCTTTTTGTTCAGACTATAGTTTTATAACTATCATTAACACACTGGTTCATATGGTCAGAAAAACTCAAAGATGGGTCAACTGATTTACTCATAAATCCACAGTTTCTATCATTGTGTGCTGTATTAAACATTCACCCTTTAATCTGTGTCTCTCAAATCTTATATCCTTAGTTTTTATCTGTTTATCAACATTATTATTCATCTGTGCCCAACTGGTCAATTTAGTCCAGTGTTTTTTTGCAGTCATGCCTTATCTATAACATATGTAATCAGTTTTCTAATTTTAAGTCATCTGCATACAGATTATAGAACACCTCAGATAGAAAACACAGATCCGAAATATACAACCTAAACAAGAATAGGCCTAGGACAGAGCCCTGTTGGGTACCATAACTGTAATCTGTAATTTCACCTGTCCAATTGCAGTATGAGACCTAAATTCAATTTGTAAATTGTGCAGCTATCCATTTTATCAAGATTACATCAATGTCTTGTTATTCGAGTTTGTTAATCAATATTTTGTATATGTCTCTATTAAAGGCTGAAGATAAGGCTATATAAATTACATCACAACATAATTTTTCATTTATACCTGTTATTATATTATTACAGATCATAATTTTACTGGTAGTTATAGATCTATTTTCAACATATGCATGCTGATATATGGTTTCAAGTCATAGCCTATCCAGTTCTGACAATTTATCCAAAATAACCTTCCCCATTATTTTCCATAGCAAGAATATAGACTTATAGGTCTGTATTACTCTGAGGTTGTCCTGTTCCCCTTTCCTTAGAAGATGGGTTTAACAGGTGCACTCCTCTAATCTTGAGGAATCCTACCACACATAAATGATCTAGCAAATAACATACGTAATGATATATTTTGCTTTAACCTTTCTAAGTTTTTGGGGTTACCATGATGGAAATAGACCCCATTCCTAAGTTATGGTACGATTAGACGTCATGAAATTAGTTTTGTTTCAGACTTTGATGGTAGCCAAGTGTACTCTTCTCAGGACCCACAAAGCTAATATTAAAGAACTGCCGCCATCTGTAATCCATATGGAGTTACATGTAGTGGTAGCATATCTAAATTTTACTATACATTCTTTTTTATTAGACCTTTTGCTCCCATTACTACTGGAACTGTCTATGTATCATTCTTCCACATTGCTCTCATTTCTGCTTGCAAATCCTGGTGTTTACAGCTTTTATCTCTCTGTATGTATGGCACTTTAATCACTGGATGTATCATTTTCAATGGCTGATACTACTTTTGTCTTTTTTTCTTAAACTACTATATCTGTCTTTCATAGGTTCATAGGACATTACTAGGCTAGCGGCCATACAGTCTTTCCAAGCCTAGCCATGTTAATCCCAAGTATCCTCATTTGTGCTTTTTTGGGTAGTTCGCAGAATGAATTTACAAACAGAGTGTGTCTGTGATCAACACCGGCTACACCTGTCCATGACAAACACAGATGCCACCCCAGGGGTGAATCTGCAGTCTCCCATCCAATTATCTAGGTTGCATTTGAATAAGGTTAGTGAGGAGCTCTGTTTTACGTGAACAGGAAGTCTACTCCAGAGAAGCAGCAGTCTCAGGGGAGACAAGTCTATCTCTAGCATGATCTGTTAATGTTACAAGCTAGGTTGAAATCCCTAGAGCGAGTGACTCAAGCCATTTGACTTGTGGATGTGCAGCATTTCTATTAGGGCAGGGTTGGAGACTGCCCTATAGGCCAGGCACAAGTCACCTCTCCACAGTCTATAAGATACATAGTAAAGTGACAGGGCTTTCAGCCTACTCATGTAGGTCATGGTTTGGAGTTCCTATATTTAGTGAGAAACCTCTAAGGTCTCTACAGCTGCTGCAGGTGTCTGGTGAGGTACATGCAAAAGGGTGTATTATTCTCTGTTAGTGGTCTGATGAGGGTCGAGTACAGTGGAGTTATAACATCCCTTTACCTGGATGCTATGCCTTTGCTTATGAGGTGCACTACTTAGAAGGATTTCTTACCACTCTGGAAACTTGGTGGTCAAAGTTCTGATTGCTGTCAACCTGTGTTCCCAACTCTCGCACCACTGGGTTGGAGCTCAGCTGTCAATATTGTAATTTGTAGGGAATTCAATTTTGCCAAAGGGAATAATAATGCTTTTTTTTTTTTTTTTGCATTTTGTTTTAGACCATGGCTTTGGCACCAATCATTTGTTTGTGTTGGCCTTTCTTGTAATAGGGTTCAGGCACTCAGGCAGCAAGACAGTTCCCTGTGGTACATTTAGTTGGGGACACATGGCTGAAGAGACATTCAGCTGCAGAGAAATATGGCTGTTGTGAATTCCTTGTGGACAAAGAGAAGAATGTGGTGCCATGCCCACAGCTTCAATAACCAAATGCACAGAGGGAAAATAATGTTCATGGCCCCACAGGTAACATAAGACAGCAGGCAGTATGGCAGGCATCAGCAGCAGGCTGGCCAGTGGGCATGTCAGTGGTACTAAAAATGCAGTGCACAATGGGTAGTGTCTTTATAATTGGTGTGTGTGGACCACTACCCCCCTCTTGGTGTCTATTGAACATTACCTAACATGCATAATGGAGGATGTGTGACTACAGTAGCATGCAGAACTTCCTCCATGCTGTAGCTCACTTCTATACATTGTAGTTACATAAGCATGTACTGTACACTGAACATAACACTCATTACTTCTTCTGCCCCAGTGCACCTGGTTATTAAAAACTGTGGGCATGGCAGTGTGTGCTTCGATTTGCACACAGGGAATTTACCACAGCCATATCTCTCTGCAGCTGAATGTCATTTCAGCCATGTGTCCCCAACCAAATCTTCCACAGGGAAATGTCTCACTGCCTAGGTGGCTGAATCCCCAGTAATATCATCTATCCATATGCTAATAACCAGGATAAGATCCCTGTTTTGGACTCTGTTAAGGATTAAGGTATCCTAGTTGATAACAAATTCACCACTGAGCACAATAAGATGTGGCTATGGTATTATGAAGGGCATTCTTTGTATCAGCAGCAGATATGAAAAGTGTCTTGGTATAGTTGTTTAAGCATAATCAACCACATATAAAATGTGGACAGGTTTGTCTGTATAATACAACATCTTTAAAAAGATGAAGAAAGGATTCAGAAAACATACACCAGACAAATAATTGAAGTGAGACAACTTCTACACAGAGAAAGGTTAGAGAATCTAAAATTGTTTTCAGTGAGGTATTAGACTCTAACAATATCATACTTGTATTTAACTATTTACAATGAGATGTTAGCTACAATGTTTGGGCTATTTTGCATCACATGTAAGTGGCACCTGGAATAATGACATTTTTGTGGACCTACCAACAGTCAGCTGTAAAAGTAGAGTTACTTTTTTTAGTCATACAACAGAAAGTGCATGGAATTGTCTCCCACTAGAAATAAAACAATGCACAACTATAGCAAAATTCAAGGGAAGGTTGGACAGTTACTTGGGGGCAAAAAGTGTGAAATCAATAATTTGGTATTAACTTATAGATATGACTACAGTGAAACACTGAAAACCCTTGAGATCATAGAAAGATTAAGTGACATGAATTACAAATTTAGACTGTTAGGAAAGATTACCCTGTCAAATACATCATGTTAATGCTCTGATGTCCTGAACAGAAAGTACAGACAGCTAAGGAAGCACCTGATAAGAGGAAGAGACCAATATCTATACCTCAGGTGCTGGTGGATGACACATTATCAAAAAGTCAGAAACAAGAGGTACAGGAGTTCCTATTACAGAATAAAGATGTACTCTCAGAACTGCCTGGTAAAACCAGCTTACTCAAACCATAGAAACCAACCCAGGGGAAAAGGTTACCTTGAAGCCCCTATACTACCCCTGAATTACAGTAGAAGGCAGTCCAAAAAGAGGTACTAAGATTCTCAAACAAGGGGTTATTGAAGATTCTACCAGCAACTGGAATAGTCCTTCAGTTTTGATTCCTAAACTAGATGGAACCAATAGGTTTTGCAATGACTTCAGAAAACATAGCATCATTTCTAAAATCATAGTTATCCTATGCCTATAGTAGGTGAACTGATAGAATGAATAGGAAAAGTTAGATTTCCAATCATTCTAGACTTAATTCCTGTGATTAGGAAAACTAAAGGCAAAACTGGCTTTTCATCTCCCAAGGGACATTTTTCATTATGCAGACCTTCCATAAGGCCATCATGGGACCCAAGTTGCCTTCCAATGCTTGATAGCCCAAGTCTGTAGACCTCATGCCCAGTATGCTACTGCATATCTAGATGATGTGATGATCCATCTAGTAGATTAGGATTCACACGTACCAATTATTTACAAGTTGTCTTGTACTGCTTTGAGCAGGCAGGGCTTACACTGAATGCCCCTAAATGCAAACCCGCCATGACCAAAGTGAAATATCTAGGTTATGTTATAGGGAGGAAGGATTATAAATCTTCAAAAAGAAAAAAAATGTAGGCAGTAAGGGACTGGCCAATACCTTAGATCAGAAAGTAAGTTAAATCTTTTTTAGTCCAAGCTGGGTATTGTAGGAAGTTTGCGACACATGTTATTGCATGCCATGTCACTGACATAACTAGGAGTGAGATGCTCATGAGGATTAAGTGGACCCTGGAGGCAGAGCTGGCTTCAGCCGTTGGAACATTCTCTGAACCCATGCTGGCATCCCTTGATTTTTACCAAGTACTTCGTAGTTGACAGCAATGAATCTGATGTGGGCCTGGGCACAATATTGTCTGAAAGGCTGTTGGGGGGGGCATGCAACTTGCTACCTGAGTAGTAAATTGACATGAACACAGGCCAAATATGTGGCCACTGAATGCGAGTGCTTGGCCATAAGTAGGCACCAGATCTACTACTTGCTGTGTAGGCAGTTCATCCTTATCACTGATCACTGTCCTGTACAATGGCACCACCAGGACAAAGGACAGCAATGTGAAACTTTCCAGGTGGTTCTTGTCCTTACAGTCCTTCATGTTTAAACTCCAGAACAGACCTGGTGCCAACCACCAATATGTGGTTGCCTGTCCAAGGAAAGCAAACCATCTCAAGACCTTGAAATTAGTGGTTTTAATGGGGGGGAGGGTTTCAAACAAAGCATATCATGTCAATTCACACCGGCAGAGCAAAGGAGGGGCCAATCTAACGCACTCTTTGCGTTCTCTGTATAACTTGTGTAGGTGTGATATGCACCCCTTTGACAAAAACTCAAATAATCACTGACAGTTAAATAAAATGTGTTAGTAAACAGTGTACAAAAAGTAGGGTTGGTATAGCCCTAATTAGAAGTCACAGAGGAGTGTAGAGATATTGAAAGAGAATTGGAGACCCAGAGCACCAGCTCTAGAGATGAAACAACATTTCACCAAGAACTGTATACCAGAGAAAGACCCAGTACCTTACTGCCAGGAATTAGACCAAAACTGGAAACTTTATGATGACTGTTTTAATTCAGCATCTGATTTGTTAAAGATACTGTTCATGGTTTTCTGCTGGATCACGGACATTGCCTGTTTTAACAAAACTAACCTTTTTGTTTTAAATTCTGTAAAATTAAACTTTTTTTAGAATCAAGACGTGCATGTTAGTTGCTTAATCTTTTACATCTATCTATAAATAATAGTAAGTTACACTAGAGACAAGTCTTTTCAAGTTAAGTGCAGTTAAACTACAGTGAAAAATCCACAGCAAAGTTCATTTTTAACTTGAAACAAAACAAGTCAAATTGTGTTTTAACATATCTCTGGTTAATTACAGGCCAAGTCCGTTTTTAAAGTCTCTCTTCCTCACAGTTCACAAGCTTCATACTACAGCCCTTGTGAAGCCTGCTCAAATACATCCACAGTTTGGCTCCTGGTACTCCTGGACAGCACAGTGGTACAGTGAGTTTCATTGTCATCTCACAGCAAGAGGTTCTCCGGTTCGGTCCTCAGCTGGGGTGCTTTCTCTGTGGTATCTGTAAATCCTCCTGTGTTCACGTGGGTTTTCTCCTGGTCCACTAGGTTGCTCTCATGTCAAAAAGACATACACAACATGGTTTGGTGACTAAATTATGCGTGTGTGTGTGTGTGTGTGTGTGTGTGTGTGTGTGTGTGACATGCTGTTGACATACAGTTTGATGATATGTAATATGAAGTAAGGGCCTGGTGATCTACTTCCATTCCCTACTTGCCTCATAAATACTATGGATGGAGCTGGCTTTTCATGGGAGTCATATTATAAAATCAGATGTGACTCAACAGCATTGAAATTTTGGACTTCTTAAGTAAATCCTCAAGTTGGTTCCTGTTACTCCTTGAGTAGACCCACAGCTATTTCTGTTCAGAGTACACCAGGATTCTCAATTTTTAGATACAAAATCCCTTTTGGTGAGACGCAGTAATGTCTAACATCATGGACTTCTAGCACTTCCTTTAACCACAACTTTTAAGGTGATCCAAATCATTCTCTGCTTTTACTGGTTTTACTGTCACAAGTAAATGATTGCCATAACATGTGATATTACACACACACACACACACACACACATATATATATATATATATATAGTTTACTATGAGAATGTCGAAGTGCACAAAAAATCCATTCTCATCTGCAAATCAGATGTGCAAAGTTCAGCATATCAATTAGGACAGAATGTGAAAGTACGCATAACAACACATTTGAATTCACACTTTTGACATTCTGTGAAGCAAATCACTACTGCATCCCAAGTAATGTCATCTTTTTGTACCCCCCCCCCACACCCCCTGCAAATAATATATTTCAAGATCGCACTACAGTGGGGAAAAGGGTAATTTCCTGATCCCCACTGTACTGTGATCTGTAGTCATAATTCCAGTGACATATGTGCGGATGCACAGTGGCATTCGCTTTACTGCACACTCGCAATAGTGCAGGTCGGCAAAAACAGGAATCAACCAACTTTGGTTCAACATTCCTGTTTTCGTTGAACCTGTACTCGTAAATGTCATAGTAAACTTATATATTTATATATATATATATATATATATATATATATATATATATATATATATATCAGGGTTAAGAAGGGAGGTGGTGATTAGTGATCAGCAGTATGGCTTCATGCTGGGAAAGAGCACTACAGATGCAATGTTTGCTCTGAGAGTGTTGATGGAGAAATATAGAGAAGGTCAGAAGGAGTTGCATTGTGTCTTTGTGGACTTAGAGAAAGCATATGACAGGATGCCTAGAGAGAAGTTATGGTACTGTATGAGGAAGTCAGGAGTGGCAGTGAAGTATGTAAGAGTGGCACAGGATATGTACGAGGGTAGTGTGACAGTGGTGAGGTCTGCAGTAGGAGTGATGGATGCATTTAGGGTGGAGGTGGGATTACATCAAGGATCAGCTCTGAGCCCTTTCTTATTTGCAGTGGTGATGGACAGGAGGCCTTGTGGACTATGATGTTTCCAGATGACATTGTGATCTGTAGTGAGAGTAGGGACCAGGTTGATGAGACCCTGGAGAGGTGGAGATATGCTCTAGAGAGGAGAGGAGAGGAATGAAGGTCAGCAGGACTAAGACAGAATATATGTGTGTGAATGAGAGGGAGGATAGAGGAATGGTGAGGATGCAGGGAGTCGAGTTGGCGAAGGTGGATGAGTTTAAATACTTGGGATCAACAGTTCAGAATAATGGTGAGTGTGGAAGAGAAGTGAAGAAGAGAGTACAGGCAGGGTGGAGTGGGTGGAGAAGAGTGTCAGGAGTGATTTGTGACAGATGGGTACCAGTAAGAGTGAAAGGGAAGGTCTACAAGAGGGTAGTGAGACCAGATATGTTATAAGGGTTGGTGACAGCAGCATGGCAGGAGTCAGAGCTGGACATGGCAGAGTTAAAGATATTACGATTTGCATTGGGTGTGATGAGGATGGACAGGATTAGGAATTGGTATATTAGAGGGTCAGCTCAGCTTGAACGGTTTGGAGACAAAGCCAGAGAGGCGAGATTATGTTGCTTTGGACATGTGCTGAGGAGGGATGCTTGGTATATTGGGAAAAGGATACTAAGGCTGGAGCTGCCAAGTAAGAGGAAAAGAGGAAGGCCTAAGATAAGGTTTATGGATATGGTGAGAGAAGACATGCAGGTGGTTGGTGTGACACAGCAAGATGCAGGAGACAGGAAGAAATGGAAACAGATGATCCGCTGTGACAACCCCTAACGGGAACAGCCGAAAGATATATATGTGTGTGTCTATGTGCGCGCAACATTTTAACAGATCAAAATAACATTTCTAAAATCTGTAATAGTCACTATTCCACAAAGACAACCCATGCATAGAACTCTCAGTTCTATACTGAACGAGATGGGTTAAGGGATTAAAATGACCCATCCACATTCATGGGATTATAGCCAGGACTATGTCTGACTGCGAAATAAAACATCTGTAGCAACAACGCCCACCTACATAACCTGTGGTCACATCTCACTGTCTGTATAACTATCATAGGAGTGATAAGTCAACTAACACAATGAAGTTTCACCCTAATAAATAATACTGTAGAGAACTTAATAACAAGACATTCTCATTGTATGGCAGAGTATTGTCAGACTTACTTAGTTCTCTGTTTAAATAGTAGACTGGGTTTTCTCCACCAACTACTTCTTCAGACAACAATATTCCCACCCGAATTTCATATGAATTGGTGTACACAACAAAGGCTTTAGTAAAAGTAAGGAACACCCAAGACTGATACTAAACATAACATAGTTTTCAGATGATTAAAAAAAAATTGCTACCTGTATGGTCTACCTATCTAGATAGGAATCTTACATTTTGTAAGCTCTGCTAGAGGACAGGCTATGGCAATAAAGTTGGTACAAATGTTTTATAGTAGTCTACTAGACCTAAAAATGCCCTCATTTGTCATTTGATACTGGGACAAGTCCAGTTTTTGACAGCTTCTTGTCAGTTGGATCTAAGTACTCCTTTCTCAGTCATGTGCCCTGTGTATCTGGATTCTGTCATACAAAGCTTACTTTTCACAGCATTAGCTGTAAATCCTGCACACCTTAAAGAACCCAGCACAACTTGTACTTTAGATAAATTGAGTTTCAACCTTCTAAATAAATTAATACATCAGATATGCTACTGAGAACCTGGCATAAGGTCTAACAACTCTATCCATGAACCTTTGAAATGTGGCAGGACTTCTACAAATTCCAGTAGGTAAGACTGTACAATGAGAGAAGGCTTCAGGGATGGAAAATGTGGTCTTCTCTTTGGCTTCAGGGGTGAAGTAAATCTGCTAGTATACACTGACTAATGTTAGGGTAGTCAAAATGTCTTGTTTTGTCTATCCTCTTTATAAGCTCATCCACTTTGCATATTGGATAATTGCTAACTTTGTGTATGTCATTTAGTTTTTGGAAACCATTACACAATGCTAGGGAACTCTGTTTTAGAGACCATCACAACTAAACTGTTACATTCACTTTTTCACTTCTCAATTACTCTTAATTTAGGTAATTTCACTTATGCGCTTATTAATAACTGTTTGCATAACCTGAGCACTAAACCAGGCCATCTTTTGTTGGAGAGGGTTCCCCTGTATCCTAGTGGCAGGAGTGTGCAGTTAGAACTTGTCTGATTGAAGGCTGCTGGAACAGGGCTCAGTTTTTAGCTTTTTTATTGGTTAATTTGTTTAAATCAGCTTGCTTTCATTTGGCACATAAGCAAATCCAAGCCATCTGCTGATCTCTGCCAAACTTAAGTAGAATTTTCCACCGTGTATTGCACTTTTAAACTGCACTTTTTACCATATCACTGGTTACTTGAACTGTTTTTTTTTCTGAAATTGTTTGTGTAGCATAGACTAGATTCAGACCTGCTGAATCTAGTTCTGTTTGTATAACTTGAGCACTAAACAAGGTCATCTTTTGTTAGAGAGTGATCCCCTGCACCCTAGTGGCAGGAGTGTGCCATTACAACTCATCTGAATGAGGAAAAAGAATAATGGGAAACTGAAGGCACACAAAATAATTTTTAAGTGCTTTCATTCATGTAATCATCAGAACCTCATCAGAAAACCATTAATGAACATGAAACCCATTTAAATAGTCATCTTGTACATGTGATGTCTTTAAATTGACCAATAAGAAATAGAGTCACTTAATTAGAAATGCATAATTAAACATATTCTTCCTTCCTTTCTACCTTAAATTTAATACTAAAACTGTACAACCTATTCTGTAAATAAAAAAGTGTTACATATATAAATGTTCTATCTAGACATTCTTAAACTTTAAATAGCTTTTTATCGAAAATTTCTCATTAATACCAGGGGTAAAATCAGCTGTTAGAAAAATCTGCCACTTGAGTTCTAAGAATTCCAGATAAGAATTAAAAGACTCCATAAATTCTGCTTGTTTCCTTTTTCCACAACCATAAATTGAAATTTCCTAAAATCTACACGTCTGTGAGTGTCTAGCTAATGCATTTGTGTTATCCTTTTTCTTAATGGCCAAAAAATGTTCTTTAATCCTTTATGTTAATTTACGTATGGTTTTGCCTATATAAAATGATTACAAGTGGAACATACTGCAACATAAACCAAATCTTCACTCTGACGTGTGAATCTATCTTTAGCAATATATAAATAATGATTGTGCCCCAAATAAAAACTACTTACTGTTAAAATGATCCTACATTGTGTGCAATTATAACAAGGAAATGTACCCAGTATCTTATTTTCTTCCAAATGTGCTACTGAACTGGAGGAATTTTCTAATAGTTCCTTCAAATTTTGAGTGTTCTTGTAAATAAATTTAGGTCTGTCTTGAATAATTTTAACGAATTCCTGGTTTCCAATTAGCATTTTCCAATTGTTGCTAATAATATGATGAATGTTTGTTCCTTCTACACTTAAACATAGGGAAAGAACAACTAGAATCCTTGTTACTATCACTTTCTTCTATCAAACTTAAATTTTTAGAACAAAGCCCTGCTTGTAAAATCAGGGGAAACTGCTTATATATTTGTTCTACAACATTATTAGAAATTACAGAAAGCTTGTCTATAGGATATCCTCTTTCTTGGAACAAATTTTTTACTACATTTATTTCCTTAAAGAAAATTTCATCATCACTAATAAGCCGACAACCTAATAATTTGCCCTCTGAATACATTGAGTTTCATAAACGGTGGATGAAAGCTATCATAGTGAAGATAATTACTGATAATTATACAATGATATTTAAACCAGCATTATAGTTTGTTTCCTTAATTTTTTCAATGATGTTATCATTCATAGTCACCCTATTTTGAAATGCATATACTCTTAAACCCAGCGGCACCACTTTTAGCTCATTACATTTACTCAGATAGAGATTCAATAAAATAAGACTTTTGTACTTAAGAATTTTTCTTTCTAAATCAAAACAACTGCTTTTAAAGTCCGGTATATTAAATTTTTGTCATAAACATACCTAGAAGGCTGCCAAGACGAGGTGACTTCCGCAAAAGGATTGATGTCCTCCTCATTTAAAAATCGTTTAAAAATCCTGTGACCAACTGTTTGGCTGAAACTGTCTCTTCTGCTACTATAGGTGGCTAGAAAAGGGCTAAGTTTTGATTTTTTTTATTGGTTAATTTGTTTAGATCAGTTTGTGCTCGTTTGCTACATAGCACTGCATTTGCACATTGTGCACTGCAGTGCAGTGGTGGGTACTGTTAGTGGTTATAGACGCAAACACTTTTGCCTGCAAATTTTCCCTTAATACTCAGTTGGTGCACCATTGGTGAGTTCTCATGATTGTCCCTCACTGACAGGTGATACATTCAGCAAAGATCCTGAGGTACCAACACAGATCCTACCCATTAGACCTTCATATTTTTTATCTACTTCTCCTGTCCTCTACTTTATCTGGTCTTTTCTGTTTTCTCCCTGTTTTCTGACCACATCAACCTGCCTAGCATTATGGACAGACAATTTTCCACAGTTTCTCCAGCCAGCCTGGTTGACACGGGCATCCTGAGACAATGTAGCAATTGTCTTATGTACACTGACAACCCACTTCTTCTAGTCCACACAAATTCATTATGTGAGAGATGCATCTATATCAGGAACCTGGAATCCAAGCTCTATCGCTCACCAGTCATTTTATCTGATACTAAGCAGGCTGTTAGCATGCACACCTCACCTCCTGCACCTACCAAACAAACAATACATAAACTTACATATGCAGAGATAATTACAAGAAGCTCATTTAAACATCAGAGATCTCCCAAACACAAACACATGCACGCTTCACATAATACATCCTCTGCAGAACATAGTATACATAATATATCACACACCAGTGTCTCACCAGTCAAGTCCCTAAGGCATAACACAAAATCACACACAACAATCATAAGCGACTCAGTTGTGAGACACACACATGTCCCTCTCACCAGGGTGGAAAAGGAAAAGGTCACAGTCAGCTGTCTGTCAGGTGACAGGATCCGCCACATCACACATGCACTTAAGTCTCTCAACAACAGGCACTGTTATGACTCCATCATAGTCCATGTTGGTGTGAACAATTTGAGATGTACCTCAATGGACTATATGAAGAGAGACATGACTGAGCTCTCTGATTATGTGTCTCAGGCAGGTATGTCCCTAGCTTTAAGCAGCATTTTACCTTTGTCTAGGATGATACCTCAATACAAACAAAAAAATGATTGACTTCATCAATTGACTTAGTTTCTGGTGTCATTCAAAGGGGATCCCGTATCTGTCAGCCTGGGATGACATGGTCGACAGACCTCGATGTTTTGCCAGAGATGGTCTTCATCTGTCACCCCTAGGATTTTGGTTATTGGCAAGGCTCTTGCCATCCCCATAGTGCCTTTTTTAGGCAATGTCTTAAGAACAAAATTCCTGATGTAAAAATACCCTCAAAAAACAACCTCAAGATTATGCTGCTAAACGCTAGGAGTCTAAACCAGAAACTGCACTCACTGGAAGCAGTCCTCACCTGGAAGAGAAGGCATAAGAACTAAACAAGGTGGTATATCAATATTCATTAAAGATAAATGCACCTCTACATTGGTTAAACAGCACAATTCCCTTGAATTACTTCAGGTGCAATTGACTGTAGGTAAGACCCCCTCTTTGGGTTATTGCCAGCTATAGGACCCCTCTCCATGAATCAGGACATCCACTCAGCCTACCTGGATCTACTTAAGTCAATGAAGATACAACCAAGCATCCTGGTTTTGGATGACTTTAATTACCCATCCATAGACTCAGTAAATTATACATGTTCTAACTCACTTGCCCAAAGGTTGCTGGACTTCATTAACTTCAATGCCCTGGACCATCTGGTTGGCACATCCACAAGGGGCTCAAACATCCCGGACCTGGTGCTCACCAACATGGGGGACCACTGCACCTCCCCCAGTATGTGACCACCCCTGGTGAAATCTGACCACAATTCAGTCTTGCTAGAAGTAACTATCACACAAGACCCTCCCTTAGCAACAACTAGATTAAAAAACTTCTCCAAGGCCAATTACAACCGCTTACATGACAGCATAAGTAGCTTCATAACCCCTCCCCCACTGATGGAACAGACACCTATGCTGAGTTGTACACCAATGCTTTATACAAGCACCTGTACAACTGTATTGACTCTGCCATACCTGATAGAACTGGTGGACAACTGCCATTAATAGGCTATACAATAGGAGAAAGAAATTGTTGTCTAAGAGTAGGAAGGTACGGTCCCAAAACTGGAAACACTCCCTCTTCAACTTAAACAAGCAAATAAGACTCCTACTGAAGTCCTCCAAGCTAACTATAAATCCAAATTAGCTTCCCTAACTAATGATAACCACAAAGCCTTCTTTGGTTACATCCGTAACCTCAAAGGTAAGGTCCAGATTTGCACTGAACTCATACATAATGGTACTACATATATAAAACCTGTAGATATAGCAAATCTACTGGCTGACAGGTTCAGTGAAAACTTCACTTCCCTTTCCCATTCACATATATCCCAAAGCATCCCTAACATCTGTCCCCCACCTAGTACCTCTGAGAAGCAGTTCTTAAATGCCCTCTCCAAGATCAAAAACACAGTCTCTGTGAGACTAGACAACATCCTGGGCTGTGTTCTACATGGGTAAAAATAGGAATTAGCATCACCACTGAGTACACTTTTCAATCACAGTCTAAGCACTGGCTTCATCCCAGCTGAATGTAAAATAGCTACTGTCATCCCTTTGCACAAAGGTTTGCATCCACGGACCCCGGAAACTATAGACCCATTAGCCTGACCAGCCTTATCTGCAAAGCCATGGAACAAATCATCATGGACCTAATTAACAAAGATATAGGAAATCTCCAAATGCTTGACCCCACCCAGTTTGGCTTTGTCAAGGGGAGATCGTGCCTGTTAAACTTGGTGGACTTCTTCAAAACAGTCACCAAAGCCGTAGATGAGGGCATATCTGTGCATACGGCCTACCTAGACTAAGCCAAGGCCTTTGACACAATCCTCCACTCAGGCATCATTGATAAACTCACCCAGCTGGGTATCAACCCATATATTGTCAGGTGGGTTGCAAAATGGCTCACTGATAGAACTCATATAGTCAAAATAGGGGACTCCACCTCCTCCAGCAGACCCGGTTCTGGGTCACCTACTGTTCGGAATCTACTTCTCTGAAGTACAGGCTGAAATAAAAACTAAAGGAGTATGGCTGACAAAGTTTGCTGATGACTGCAAACCGGGAGCGACCATTGAAACCGCTAGCGATGTCAACATCCAGCAAGAAGGTCTTATGCAGACTAATGACTGGTGCCAAAGTCATGGTCTTAAACTTAATGCAAAAAAATGCATTATCATCCCCTTCAGCAAGGGTGATGTTCCTGCAAACTGCCACATAAATACCAATACCCTAAGCACACAGTTAGTGGTAACACAGATGGGCACACAGGTTGACAGCATGTCTTCCCAGTGGTAATAAGGGCATTTTATATTACTCATCTCATAAGTAAGGGTATTGCCTCTGGAAAATAAAAAGAGGTTATAACCCCCTGTACTCTTCCCTCATCAGGCGAACAATAGAGTACAATGCTCCCTCTTGTATGCTCCTTTCCAAACACCTGCAGCAATTGGACCACAAAGAAAATTCAGGGTTTTCAAGATCTGTCTTATGTGGACAGACTGAAGTCATTGTCACTTTTCTCTATGTCATACAGACTGCTCAGAGGCAACCCGTGCCTTGCATATAGAGCAATCTCTGACCCAGCTTTAATGGAAATGCTGCACATTCACAAGTGAAATGGTACATGGGTCACTTGCTCAAAGGACCTTAACCTGGTATGTGACATCAACAGAACTTGCTGAAGAGACAGATTTGTCTCACAAAGGTTGCCCCATCTTTGGAACAAGCTTCCTATTCATGTTAAACAAAACTCTTCATTGGCCGTATTTAAGCTTAATTTGGATGACTGGATAGGTAACTAGAAATTCACCCGGAGGGTTCCACCTGTGTCCCTCTTGGACAGGGGCAGTAGGTGCTGATTTTCATGTCTGCTTGAACCAGGCATCCTTGGGAACACAGGTTGAACTTGGTTAGGCTTGTAAGGGCCATGGGTCTGTTAACCTAGTAACCTCCTATTATCCTATTAATTTTTAGGTCTCTGGTACCCTATAAGGATCATTGGAATTACAAGGCAAGTAAATCAATAAAACATCTGCAGTTTGCCAATATCCAGCCTCATGATGTAGGTCGATTTCCAGAAGGACATAACAGGCCATGGATGAATTTGCAGAAGCCCATCCAATCATCAAGCTTCATCTTGAAGGATACAAGGGTTTCACTCTGTGTTACCTGTAGCAGCAAGTTGTTCCAGAGATGGAGAAATGTTGAGTAATGCAGCTGTCCCTCCAGCATGTTTTATTTATATGTCAATGGAGAATTAAACCCTTTGTTTGAGTGCTTATGGAGCAGTTTGACTTGCAGAGATGCAACAGATCAAGGAGATATGGATCCTTCAAGGCACAGAATGCATGTCATAGATCTCCACATACAAGTCTGTAAGACACAGAGTATAGGGACAAGGTTCCAAACCTACCTTGGCAGCCAAGTGTCTTTAAATCAGTGACATTTTTAATTATGAACCTCTGCAGTCTTTCTAGCTGTATATCTGGAAAGGTGAACACCAAACTGGGCATTGTACCCTGTAACTGGCCTAATCAGAGCTGATGTCTCTATAACTCATGGAATCTGTGGTTGCTCCCCCACTCCATGTAAGGGGTACCACAACAGCTATTCCCCATACATCAGGAACATACCCTATGGCTAAGATTAAACATGTTCTGTAGGAGTTCAGCAAAGGCACTTCTGGCACTATTTATTAGGATCCAGGTAAATTATCTGAATCCATGGAAATATTTCAGCTTTTGAGAGTATAGTTAGGGCATATTCCTTGATGATATTAGGGAGGTGTAAGGAACTCTGCAATTTTCAGACTTTTGATAACTGTTTCTGAGGTGAAGTTGGCACTAACTTTATCTGCATGAATACTAGCTAGGTATTTAGGGTCAAAGTGGGTGATGCTATTTTGGATTAAGTCAGAACACTGATGGGTGTTACTTCATAATTTTCTAATGTAATCAAAAATTATTTATACTTATCTTTAGCTTCAACTGCTAGTTTCAGTTTATGTTCTGCTTTGATCTTCCTAATGGTCATTTTAGTTCTTTGCTGATGTTTTTTGACAGAGTCTATAATGTGAGTACATTTTAATTTGTTTTAGTCCTTATTTATACTGGTGGACTGACAACATGGTTAGTTTTTAATTTTCTGTTAATATTTGGTTCAAGTGGGGATTGCCAAATATAAACTCTATTTTTTTAAACAGGTTTATCTGTTTTAAGTCTTTAAAACAGAATTGTTCTCAGGGAGCTACGACTTTAAAAGAAAGGGTCACTGAATTTGTGATTGGATTTATACAAGGGACAGAGATACAATACCAGTGGTACATGTAGGGGATATGTTGGTAAGTAGGTCTAGAATGTTCCCTCCCCTAGAGGGATGGTTTACTGTTTGTTATAAGAAGTTTTCATTTATTAAGTCTTAGAATCTTTGTGCATAAAAAACTTTTGGAGATGCAGGTACACCAGTCTAGTGATGGATATCCGAGATGATCCATCATGAAAGTATTTTTCATTATGGGTAGCTCAATTAGCTTACTTAAGAGTCTGTCATGATCTTCTGGGCACATGGGGCGTGTCCTATAACAAGCTATAAATTGAAAATTTGTTTTGTTTAGGGTAAGCTGGACTTCACCAAGTTTGTGGATGTCATTGTGTCTGCCTAGTGGTTATATGCTGTATAGCAAACGTGGAAACACCCCTGCAGTTTCCCCTCAGGTCTGAATGCATGCTAAGTGTTAAATGAGGTATGAAGGGAGTGCTATCTTTACAATGAAACCAAGGCTCAGTTATGACAAGGATATGGTGTGTTCAAATTGCAGCAGAGCCTCAATAGTAGGCAAATTGCTACTCAGACTTACTGCTTTAAGAAGACCAGCCTTGATATAGTCAGAATTGGGATTTGATGTAATTTTATCAGCAATGGTGGGATATCCAATTGCCACACTCTGCCTAAAAAGGCATTATGAAAGCAGCAAGGAATTTGTCCAGTAAGAAAAAGGCATGGTGTGAGAGGTGCAGACCATTTCTTGTGAAGCAAATTGGCCTGTCTACCAATCATCTCATCCCAAGCTGACGGGGCCACCATAAATTGAGACCAACAACTTAGCCGGTTTTTGAAAACAATTATTTTTTTATTTGCATTTAGGTGCCATTCTGGGTGAAGTTAAGCTATCAAACAGGACTAGAGTTGTGTCTGCATTTGATACATTTATAGTGAGCTATAACATATTGCTCCATATGTCCTCTAGACTTGAACATCACAAGTCATTCATATCCACAGGGGCTATCACTATGCTGCATTCATATTTCCCTGATGCGATGGACTGAAGAGCCTTCGTAACACTGCAGCTCCTGGTGCCAAAGAATCAACTAACTGCCCAACACTGTAAGCGTGGAGTCAGTGTGTCTGACATTTGGGTGAACTGTGCTGGTAGAAAGAATGTGCAGTGGAGAAACTATTCACTACATGTATGCAAAACTTTTAGGAACAAAAGAAAAAAAACAAAGCAACACAGTCTCTTCTACACTACCTGTCTCTGTCACCAGAGGGAAGATTTCTGAAGATTAAAAGCTGAAGTGATGATGCAAACCTCCGCAACACCAAGTATTTACAACTACACGTTAGGCACAGTGAGTCTGTCAGTCTAGCATTTTGATGATACATTCTGCAGGTTGATGCCCAGCAGTCATATGAAGGACTGCAAGTAGGGAAAGTATGGTTCTTAGGAAAGTTCAAGTACCCTGATTATCTGGGTTAGCAGAAGGAATTAGGAGAGCTCAAGGACCCTGATTATCTGCATTAACAGAGGAAATTAAGAGAGCTCAAGCAACCTGGTTATCTGGGTTAGCAGAAGGAATTAGGAGAGCTCAAGGACCCCGATTACCTGGGTTTGCAGAAGGAATTAGGAGAGCTCAAGGACCCTGATTACCTGGGTTAGCAGAAGGAATTAGGAGAGCTCAAGGACCCTGATTATCTGGGTTAGCAGAAGGAATTAGGAGAGCTCAAGCACCCTGATTATCTGGGTTAGCAGAAGGAATTAGGAGACCTCAAGTACCCTGATTACCTGGGTTAGCAGAAGGAATTAGGAGAGCTCAAGGACCCTGATTATCTGGGTTAGCAGAAGGAAATAGGAGAGCTCAAGGACCCCGATTACCTGGGTTTGCAGAAGGAATTAGGAGAGCTCAAGGACCCTGATTATCTGGGTTAGCAGAAGGAATGAGGAGAGCTCAAGTACCCCGATTACCTGGGTTTGCAGAAGGAATTAGGAGAGCTCAAGGACCCTGATTATCTGGGTTAGCAGAAGGAAATAGGAGAGCTCAAGGACCCCGATTACCTGGGTTTGCAGAAGGAATTAGGAGAGCTCAAGGACCCTGATTATCTGGGTTAGCAGAAGGAATGAGGAGACCTCAAGTACCCTGATTATCTGGGTTAGCAGAAGGAATTAGGAGAGCTCAAGGACCCTGATTATCTGCATTAACAGAGGGAATTAGGAGAGCTCAAGCACCCTGATTATCTGGGTTAGCAGAAGGAAATAGGAGAGCTCAAGGACCCCGATTACCTGGGTTTGCAGAAGGAATTAGGAGAGCTCAAGGACCCTGATTATCTGGGTTAGCAGAAGGAAATAGGAGAGCTCAAGGACCCCGATTACCTTGGTTTGCAGAAGGAATTAGGAGAGCTCAAGGACCCTGATTATCTGGGTTAGCAGAAGGAATTAGGAGACCTCAAGTACCCTGATTACCTGGGTTAGCAGAAGGAATTAGGAGAGCTCAAGGACCCTGATTATCTGCATTAACAGAGGGAATTAGGAGAACTCAAGCATCCTGATTATCTGGGTTAGCAGAAAGAATCAGAAGACCTCAAGCACCCTGATTATCTAAGTTAGCAGAAGGAATTACCCACTTCATGCAGGACAGTGCTGCAGACCTTCATGTCCTGAAGACATCATTAGCTGTGTAGGATTTTACAGACAAAGGCATTTATGGCTGAAACTTTGTCCTATGTCTACTTAGTTAAGGAGAAAAAGGCTGTTATCTAAATGCATCTAGTAGTTAGCAACTGTGGCCATCAGCAAAATATGTCCTGTGAAGTAAAGCTTAGTGAAGAAAATGGAAAGATGTAAGAAAGCAGTACCAGTGTGCAAGAACAGATGGGACATACCCAAGTGTGGGCAGTTATCAAATTGTCACACTGCATGAAAGTGCTGGAGAGGGCAACTGATAAATTAATACACACAGCAAAAGAAAGTTTGATGGGAGATGAGCAGTCTGGACTCGGGTCGTGAGGCAACTGACCTGATGTATGCATGAGAAAGGCAGTGGAAAAGAAGGTGGAGATAAGGAAGAATCCAAATGGGCTTTTATAGACTCAAAGACAGACTATGACAAGTTCTCATGAAAGCAAATTTGAGCAGCTCTGTGATGGTTCAAAGTTCTAGAAACATTGGCAGAAATGGTGTAGGCTATGTACAAGGACTCAGTGACTCAAGGACAAACAATGTTTGGACTCACAAAGGAGTTCCTAGTGGGAGTGGATGTGCATCAGGGTTCATCTCTGAGCCCACTACAGTTCATAGTGGTGATGGACTACATTAGCAAATAGGTTGGAGGGGAAAGATCAACAAAGCTCCTGTATGCAGACAATGTGAATCTGAAAATGAACTTCTAAAAATGATAATGGATGGAATGCAAAACTGAAAACACAAGGGACGAAACACCACAAACAAGACAGTTAAGGCAGCAAATGGAAGAAAACCAGGAAAAGCTGAAAACTGAGATAGAAGGGAAATGGTGGAACAGATTAACAGCTTCAAGTATCTAAGAGGTTGGATGACAAGTAGGAAACTCTGAACGAAGGGGTGTAAACTAGAATCAGACAGGCTGCAATGAATACACACAGTGTGCCAGGAATAGTATGCGACAGAAGAATGCCACAGAAGCTAAAAAGTAAGGTGTACAAAATAGTGGTGCAACCACCAACCATCTTAGGCACTTAATCACAGAATCCTGAGCAGCAAAGGCAGAGCATTTAAGGAAACTAGAAGTGATTGAGATGAAGTGCCTAAGATGGCTGGTAGGATGCTCACTGTGGGACAAATGAATAAATGAGGACATCTGAGCAGAAGCCAAAGTAGCTCCAATTGCAGCAAAAGTCAAAGAGAACAGATTACGGTGGTTTGAGCACATGTGCACAAAAGAAAACAATCTGGTAAAGAAGATATAGGAGTGAGATAAAGAGCAAAAGGAAATGAAAGAGATGAATGGATTGTATAAGTGACGACCTGCGACAGTTAGGAATGACTGCCAAAGAAGATAGGAGAGTGGCACAGAATCAAGGAAAGTGGCAACAGTTAATGTAATACCCCAAATCCATGTAGACAAATGGGAAAAGCAAGTCGTTGTTAATAAGAAAGTAGTGGAGAGCATACAGCAGAAAACTGCGAGACAAGTATTGCACTATAGCTACTCTAATCTATGTAGTATGCTGTAATCCATTCAACATAATTTAATGTAATCTCCTAGCCCTGCATCATTTATTGGAAACTCTCTCTTATGTACATAAATTAAAAACTTTTACTACAGTCCTTGCCAAACTTAACCACATCTCTCAAACATAACTATGCAGGCATCAAACAAGCTAAAGATTTTCAGAAATATTTTTCAGTTAACATTTTCAGAAATATTTTTCTTAGGACACGGTTCTTTTCATGATAAGTATTTGTGTTTGATGAAAAAGGGAAGTAATCTTTTGTTTAGTAGGATCTGTAGTTTATCCAGAAGGTAAGGGAGCAGGAATAGCACAAGATAAACCAAGTTGTCTTTAACTAACCCGTCATTTTTATTCTTGTTTGCATTTAGAACTGTACATTTAGCATGTGTGTTATGTAGTACATTAGACTTTAACAAAAAATGAGTTTCTAAATGTTTCTTTTTTGGTTCGTATAACTCTTTTTAACCAATACTGAATTGCTATACATGCCTAAATGAAAAGCTTTGCTGCTACTTGGCTCTTGCCCAAGCTTCAAAGTAAAGCAAGTATTAGTACCAGATGTTTATAACTAGAACAAGAGCCTGGAGAAAAAGACTCAATACAAATAAAGGGACAGAAGTGGGAGCCAGAGCACTACACTTCATCAAATGAATCATGGCAATGTGGGGAAACGTCTGAAAGGCAGAAACAGAACAATATGTCTGCACCTTCAGGAGCAGAAGGGAACTAGCCCATAGACCTCCTTCAGTATCTAATGCATAACATATCCCTGCTTGTGGCGAATACACAAAATACTCAAATGGTATGAAATCACAGCCACATCCCACTTGAAATCAGTATGTGACGGTACATCTATGCTTGTGTAATAAGGTAGTGGGAGGATACTTTCACAAGAGTGAATAATAGTCCACTACACATAGCCTGGTGTATGACAGAGATCACCAGAACAGCTTCCAGACACTCCACTTTGGCAAAAAATGGAGTAAAAAAAGTCAGCTTAACTTATGCACACTACAACATGGCAGGTGATGAGAAGACAGAAGAAATACACTTTTCCATAAAAATAAAGAAACAAGCAAAAGGTTATCCTCAGCTCTTCCAGAATACAAGACTAAATAATCTTCAAATTCCAGTGATACATAACTGCAGTGTTCTGACCTTCTGATGAGTCAAATCACAGCAATAAAGTGATGGGATTTTCTTACATCATCAGTCACCATATTATAATAATACAGTGCTGTGATGTTCCCAGCTGATCGTCATTTTACCAAGATACATTGCCAGGATGGATGTTCTCATCAGTCATCACATTCCATTGACACAGTGGGAAACGGTTCTTGCCAACTGGTCATTACACTACAGTGATATGCATGGATGTTCTCACCCAGTCATCATAATAAAGTTTACAGGCTCATAGACAACCAGATTACTGCTTTGTTTGAATGTAGGTGAAATCCACTCTACAGTCAAAGAATGCAGTGGATTAGTTATGCATCCCACCAGACTTAGTTAGCAGTTGTTGCAGGTTGAAATCATTGGCAAATGTTGTTTGAGGTGATTTGTTCTGTCAAACAGAGTAGGGTCTTCCATGGTTCAACAAGCAAAGTAAACATCACAGCAGAGGAGTTGTTAGGAGACTGAGTATAACGTGAGGGCTACCCGTCTATCTGTGTAACTAAGAGACTTGAGACCAACGATACATTTAGTTAAGGATCTCTGATGTGTCAGGGCCTAGTAACTTCCTATGATCCTATAAACTGCACAATATGCTTAGAAAGATATAAGCTGAAAGTAGGATTATATAAGATGATAAGCCTTATGAGGGACGAGTACAGGGAAACTAGAACTTCTTTAGCTGCAAAGATGCCTTTAGAAATTAGTTTGGACATAAAAAAAGTTTTCTGTACTATATTGGAGACATGATGATCAAATGATGTGAGTTTATCACAGGCCCCATATCCCTCACAAAAGCTCATCACATAAAATTTTGAATATCACAAAATACACAGTATGAAAAAATTTACAACAGTGTAAGAAACGTTCCAAGAAACAGACCAGCAAGTTCAACATACATGTTCACAACACGTACAACAGAGAAACAAGGCAAATAATAAGCATCAAATACTTCTGCAGAAAATATTAATTATACAGCAAAAATAAATAGATCAATTTGTACACACAGATCACATGTTGATGTCATTCACAGATTTTTTACATACTGATCACACTGCAGAAAGCAAAATTATGCATGCAATTCAAAAGTATACACACATTCACAGTATAAAAGCGAAATAACAGCAATGAAATCAAATTAGCAAGTCTAGTTATGATACCATATTTGCATTTACATTCCCAAATCACAGACATGATTTTTTGAAAACCTTCCTAAGGGCAGTTAAGAGAGGATTTGCAAAATCATAAGGGGTATAAAGTGCCACAGTTTTAAAAGTACACTAAAAAATAAAAAATAAATAAATAAAAAGGATTTTGTTGCCTGTGTGAGCTGGAGATATTCTGAACAAAAACTTTGCTTTGGGATGTACATTTTCATTATTAACTGTACCACTGGTCATTTATTCTGGAACTGTAGAATGGTACATGCAAGTCATGTAAATATCACTGTTAGCTACTGGTTCAATTCCAATTAATATGTTTCTTTTTAGGGTAATGCAGTGGGTAGGTTCTATTAGAATGCCCATCTAAAAATTGTGGCTACTGTGTTATATGCTTGCTGTAGTGAAAGCGATCAGGCCGTGTGCAAATTTGTGAGACTATTACATGCATATAATACACTACGTAGGTGGCAATATCAAGCAAAAGTGATGTCAGTATGATCTATCAAGCAGGTAAAGTACAGCCTGTTTTTAATTTGTACAAAGTGCTGCCATTTTATCATGCTAATAATATCTCAGTTTCTGACTTATTATGACATTGTGATACCCTGCAATTTCTCTGAACTGATTACTTCAAATAGTTCATGGAAACAACAAAGCCTTAAGTTTTGTAGCATTCAGTTGGATATCAGATTCAACAAGCCAGTATGCCTCAGTGTAAACTTAGAAAGCAGAATAGATTATTAAGGCTGTGAAAAGCAATGAGCAGCTGCATATGTACTATAGGTTCATAGGTTCATAGATTAGTACTAGGCTAACTGCCCTTGTGAGCCATTTTAAGTCTAGCTAATTATCCCTTGTGAGACTCAAACATTGCACCTTGTGTTTGTAAGGCAAACACCTTAACCATTAGGCCACCCTTCTATACTACAGGAGCCTATCCAAACCATAACAGGCCACCTCAAGAGATCAGAGCAGACAAAAGGTAAAGTGACAATAGGATGTAATGATTCATGGTGCCGAGTGGCTTAAGCAAATTTAAAAAGAGATGGAAATGTTTTCACCTAAGGTGAGATTTCCTGTTAAGGTAGTCTTTGAAAACTAAACATGACAATTCTCTTCATGACCAGGACAGAAAGGATTAGCCAGAAGGCCACCTGATGTAAGATGATGTTGAAGCTGCTTAGAAATACATTTCCCTTATGATTTCTGCAAGAGAGGAGGAGGAGTAGGTGCGACCCTACCTTTGTAAAGACCAACAGCTGTAGTTGAAATCTATTGCTTATTCGTGTAAGAACTACTGACTTTAACAGTTGATGAGAACGGCAATAGTGCATGCAGTACCATCTGCAAAGAGTTCGAAGTATTGTGAAGGAAGACCATCTACCAAAGGAGAGGAAAATTTAAGTTTACTGAGTATCCTTCCACACTGGTAAAAAATGAAACACAATACATGGTAAGTGAACAGTGTCATTAGAAGACAGTGATATATTCTGAAAATAAGGCAGAAAGAGGTGCATCCACTTTAAAGAAATGTCACCCACTTCATGGAAGTTGGTAAATGACAAGAGGTTGTGGTATTTCTGTGCTTGACAGAATAATGACTGACGAAGGGCAAACCCACAAACTGTTGATAAAGGGCTGAATGTCAGCATGGAAATCAGCTCCATATCATGACCAGAGGATACCATTCTGATGCAGTCTTTCACACATTTCTCCATCTAGCTTGATTTGTCCAGGTGGCTCAATGATTACAAGGCTGTGGCCATTTTGTTCAGTCTCTCTCTCTATAAACCCAAGTCATTTACCTATTGCAGTACTGATATGACATGATACAGGGATCAGGGGTTGCAGCTTTTTATAACCAAACTACAGCCACCATCCCCATAAATGGTACAATATAATTTATCTACACTCATGTTGTAGTATGGTATGATTATACAGGACTGCTTAAAAAAATATATATATATTTTTTTTAAACAGTAACACTATTAGGATTGCCACTTTTTCAGATGCCCATAGCGGGCCATTTCTTACTGACACTAGATTCTGAAAGACAAGGCATACTCATAGCTGATGCAAAAGACATGTTTTCACTTTATCATCAAAACAATGAGGCTCAATGTCATAGAATTTTATTTGTATTGTTTTATATCATATCAATGCATTTCTGATCCAGTAACATAGTTTTATGCAATACTTAGGGGAACTTTAAAATATATTTCCTCTAAAATATCAAGATGTTTTGTATTTTCATGTGTTCTTCCAAGAAACATCTGGCCAAGTCAGGACTATTCTGCAAAAAAGAGGAACAGGCAGTAATCCTGCCCACTGTACATAATTCATAAATTTAGGATTACTCTCTTCTTAATCAAAGAAACTCAAGAAGCACAGACTCTTTCAGTTCAAATGCAAGCTTATGGTCACCAACCCACTGGACAGTACTCTTTTGAGATGCAGGTAAACATCTTATTTCTCTGATATTTGAAGGAAGATTGTTATAAAGTCTAGAAATAGATAGCATTATGGATCTCTGTATCTCTTACTAGTGTGATTTAGAATCATCATGAATTTGTGAAGCCAAGGTAAGAGATTTTGCACCAGTGTATAAATTAATTTAAACAAGTCTGTTACTTCTTCATGACTTATAATGTTAAACACAGTCAACAGTTAAGCCATTATGCATAAGGGATATACTTAAACTCCATGGAATGCTTGTTTCTCAGCAATGAGGACAGTCAGCAAAGAACTTGAAGTATTGCAGATGCCTATGAATGTGAACATATACAGTGAAATCATAGATCACCAAACTACACTCTGTGACACTATTACTGTTGGTGGAGTTTCTTTAGCTGTCAGGATTTTTCTATTACAAAATTTAATGTACTGATCAGAGTTTACCACTGCAAGTAGTTAGGAATAAAATCTATATACTGTGAAGCCTTACAGATTTTTAAGATTTGTTGGTAGGCTATCTACAGAACTCATGACGGCAAATTTAATATTCTGCTTCTGATAATCTCTGGGATTCAGAAACTTTTTTGACTCATGGTACGTGATTTTGCATGAAGAATAGCCATGGGTAGGATTCGGGTTATTCAAAGACACACTTGAGCATAAGCATTGAAACCTGAGATATTCCACAGTCTGCACTATATGCAAATGAAGGTATAAAGACATGGTAATGACCAACATCTTTATAATAGCCAAAAAATAACAAAGCTTCCACCACGGCCAATGTAAGAAACCAGATAAAAACTTTATTCCACAGGATAAGCGCTTTCACACATAGTGCTTCATCAGATCCACAAAGAAACATTGCAGGTGTACATATATATATATATATATATATATATATATATATATATATATATATGTAAGGAGCATTAGTCAATTAATCAATTAAGATAAATACCAATTACTGATGTATACTCCATTTTTTCAAGGCAGATTTTAAAGGTACAGTTAGAGTCAGACCTGGCAGCCTATCTGCCTGCAACTTCAATATCCATTTTGTTTCCACATTCTCCAACTTAACATTAAAGCCTCCTTTCCATTTATTAACATGCACAATTTGCAGAACGTAAAATACAAAAGAATGACCAGGAGCCAAATTCATGTGTTTAACATTTCCTATATGCTGCAAAATGCACATTCTAATGGTCTTGTCTATATAAAAGGATGTACAGGACTTACATCTAGCCACATATATCAAGCCTTTTGACCTGCAATCAGCATAGAAACATGGTTTAAAGGTGTAATTAATAAAAGGATGTTGAAATTCCTGCTCAGTGCCAATATATATGCAAGCTTTACAATGCCTGCATGCATGTGTCCCCTGGCGATCAGATAAGGGTAAAGGAACACGAGCTGTTTTATAACATAGCTGTCGCTTCAAAGAGGAATTATTTCTGAATATATAACTTGGTTTAGAACCTACAACATCCTTTACCTTGTCATCAGAAAGCAAAACTGGCCAGAACTTCTTTACAACTTCACATACTTGTTGAATATTATTGCCATACATTAAGGATAGTCTGATATTAGTGGACACAACATCCTGTACATTACCCTTATATGAAGTGTAAGTACGATGGAAATAAGGTTTACCATTATCATGGCGCATAGCAGCTACAGTATTAAAGGACTTATCTAGTGACTGCTCATTATAGCCTCTAACTAATAACTCAACTTTGAAGTTAAGCATTGCTTCATTACATTGCTCATCATTTGTATGCAAGCGTGACATATGCAGATATTGCTCTTTGGCAATGTTCCTAAAAATGTGCTGCGGATGCATACTACTAAAGTGCAAAAGTGCATTCTTCCTGCATGCCTTCCTATGTAGGGAACTAGATAAAGCACCATCTACTAAAGAAATCTTTACATCTAAAAAGTCAGTACATGTACAAGAATAATTTAAAACAAATCTAAAACAGGTACTAGTGGACTCAAGATATTGCACAAATCTCTTAAGGTCTAATTCTGTCCCATGCCACAAGACAAAAATGTCATCCACAAAACGCTTATAGTACAGAAGGTTCAGAGAAAATTCAAGTGAAGATAGGACTGCCATGTGCTCCCAGTCCGCCAGCACTAAGATGGCATAACTGTTAGCGCATGGAGTCCCCATGGCCACTCCCACCTTCTGCCTATAAACTACCTTGTTATATAAAAAAACATTATTTTCCAATACAAGCTCCATTAAAGTAGCTATACATTCTATTAATTCCAATGAATAGTCAGTATAGTGAACAGCATCTGTATGTCCATACTGTCAAGAAAAATATTTTCAAGAAAGGGGCCATGACGCTTAGAAAATTCACCTAGACTACTCAGGAAATGTTCAGTATCTTTTAAAACGGCCGTCGCCTTACTTAATGGGTTTTTTAACTGTCTCTCTATATAGAGAGAAATAAATTCTGTAGCCCACTCCCTACCCGAAACAATTGGTTGTAGGGGTGGGTCTGCAAGAGATTTATGAACCTTTGGCAGGCCATGTATAACTGGTATCATGGGCTCAAGTACTAACATGAAATCATATAATGCTTTATCAAGGGTTTGTTCCATTAACATTTCATATAAACAGCTATGTATATTATTAATAATACAGCATAAATTATTTTCAGTAACAGGTTCATATGTGGAAACATCTTCAAGCATTCAAGTCATATATAAATCATATTTCACGGCATCAAGAACCACAATAGATCCCCCTTTATCAGCCGGATGAATGATCAACGCTTCATTAGTCCGTAATTCATGTAAAGCTTTAAACTCAGCTTGCATCATATTATAAAAATTACTTTTACTCATATCAGTATTAAAAAGTTCTGTCTCGACAGTTTTGTAAAAGTCTCAAGAACAGAAGTTCTGGCTAGTTTTGCTTTCTGATGACAAGGTAAAGGATGCTGTAGGTTCTAAACCAAGTTATAGATTCAGAAATAATTCCTCTGTGAAGCGACAGCTATGTTATAAAATAGCTCGTGTTACTTTACCCTTATCTGATCGCCAAGGGACATATGCATGCAGGCATTGTAAAGCTTGCATATATATATATATTGGCACTGAGCAGGAATTTCAACATCCTTTTATTAATTACACCTTTAAACCATGTTTCTATGCTGATTGCAGGTGAAAAGGTTTGATATATGTGGTTAAATGTAAGTCCTGTACATCCTTTTATATAGGCAAGACCATTAGAATGTTGAAAGAGCGCATTTTGCAGCATATAGGAGATATTAAACACATGAATTTGTTAAATGCCCTAGCTAAGCATATTTCAATGGCTCCTGGTCACTCTTTTGTATTTTATGTTCTGCAAATTGTGCATGTTAATAAATGGAAAGGAGACTTTAATGTTAAGTTGGAGAATGTGGAAGCTAAATGGATATTGAGGTTGCAGGCAGATAAGCTGCCAGGTCTAAATCTAACTGTACCTTTAAAACCTGCCTTGAAAAAACGGAGTATACTTCAGTAATTGGTATGTATCTTAATTGATTAATTGACTAATGCTCCTCATATATATATATATATATATATATATATATATATATATATATATATATGTACACCTGCAATGTTTCTTTGTGGATCTGATGAAGCACTATGTGTGAAAGCGCTTATCCTGTGAAATAAAGTTTTTATCTGGTTTCTTACATTGGCCGTGGTGGAAGCTTTGTTATTTTTTGGCTATTTTACATTTTTACATCGCAACCTTTAGCTGCTTGGATATATTTTTTCTATTTTAGTTCCATTTTGTGTATATCCAGCAACACATGGCTGAACAAGTGGACATCGAATTGGGCTATCAACCTGGCAATGCAGCAACTCATCAGCAACGCTTTAAACAACTTTATGTATTAGAGACTAACTCACATTTGGATTGTGTTTTCTCTGAGAAGGTATCAAATGTTGAGCCTGATGCTTGGGGTATATTTAAGAATTTACTTAAAGAATTTGAGAATGACTTGTACAAGCTGAAACATTTGCAATGGCAGCTCCTCCATACAGAGGCCTGCCTTCATCATAAAGTCATACCTAGGGGCCTACGGGTCCTCTACATGCCCACTTATGGGAATACCTACCCTAGTTTATTGAAGCAATGGCAAATACTTAATGTTGAATTAAGTTTTAATTATATGACACTCCTCAATGAGTTTTTTTGCTCCACGTGAAAAAGAATTGAATGTGAAACTAGAGAATCTGCAAACTGAACTGTTTACCAAGTATACTGATTCTCTGTATTTGGCTGAAATTGATAATGTGTTACTGAACATTTTAGCTTATGATGATAGGCAACAGATGATTAAAAAAAGGAAATTAGCCAGAGATATGACAGATTTTAAGAAGGGTAATATTTTTGTGTGGCCTCGTGGATCCGAACGGATGTCTGATGTGCCTACTGATCAAATCCGACCTTCCAGGGCTAAACAGCTACATCTGCCTATACCTGGGGCTGAACAACTGCAACAGTCATCTATTTCTAGTCAGCAGCCTGTTTTGTCATCTGTTAGTATAGCTGACACATCGGCTTCTAGCTCGGTTTCTGGGGTTTTGAATGCCGATGTTGCAACTGTTAATATTCCATCTCAGTCACATGTTTCTGCAGGAGCGAGACCTAAAGAAGTCAATTCTACATCACCTGATAATGTTTTTTTTTTAATTTCCTGGCCCACGTCAAGTTACCGCATATGCAGTGCAGGGGGTGGAATTACAGCTTTGGGCAGAAGAAAAGGAAACTGTCCCAAGAGAACGATCGTTCAATAGAAGAGAGCACAAGGAAAAGACCTCTTCATTAATTTATAACTTATCTTCAGTTTGCCTTACATCTGAACAAGTGAGTGTCCTTAATAGAGAGCTCAGCTTTGTTCCCTCCCAGCCTGTACATATTGAAGATGTGTTGCCTGACATTAAATTATTTATGCGGAATGTAGCTCTCAAGCCTATGTTTGGGGAACATTCTACTGCCTTTGCTGTACATAAACGAGCAAGTACTTTTGTACCACAGTTACCTCCTGTTCTTGAGAATTTTTACAAAACTGTTGAGGAAGAACTTTTTACAAAACTGTTGAGAAAGAACTTTTTATACTGATATGAGTAAAAGTAATTTTTATAATATGACGCATGTTGAGTTCATAGGTTCATAGGTTCATAGATTAGTACTAAGCTAACTGCCCTTGCGGGCCATTTTAAGCCTAGCCAATTATCCCTTGTGAGGCTCAAACCCTGCACCTTGTGTTTGTAAGGCAAACGCCTTAACCATTAGGCCACCCTCCCAACCCCCTCTTAAATATATAGTATTTTTGCTCTCTATTCAACAGAGCTTCTTCATAGATTCATAGATTATTACTAGGCTAATTGCCCTTGCAAGACATTTTAAGCCTAGCCAATTATCCCTTGTGAGACTCAAACCCTGCACCTTGTGTTTGTAAGGCAAACACCTTAACCATTAGGCCATCCTCCCATGAATTACGGACTAATGAAGCCTTGATCATTCGTCCGGCTGATAAAGGGGGATCTATTGTGGTTCTTGATGCCGTGAAATATGATTTATATATGACTAGAATGCTTGAAGATGTTTCCACATATGAACCTGTTACTGAAAATAATTTATGCTGTATTATTAATAATATACATAGCTGTTTATATGAAATGTTATTGGAATAAACCCTTGATAAAGTATTATATGACTTCATGTTAGTATTTGAGCCCATGATACCAGTTATACATGGCCTGCCAAAGGTTCATAAATCTCTTGTAGACCCACCCCTACGACCAATTGTTTCGGGTAGGGGGTGGGCTACAAAATTTATTTCTCTCTACATAGAGGGACAGTAAAAAAAACATTAAGTAAGGTGACGGCCATTTTAAAAGATACTGAACATTTATTGAGCAGTCTAGGTGAATTTTTTAGGAGTCATGGCCCCTTTCTTGAAAATATTTTTCTTGACAGTATGGACATACAGACGCTGTTCACTATAATACCCCATGACTTTGGGACAGCGTCTCTAAAAATTTTTTAAGAGAGAATACTGACTATTCATTGGAATTAACAGAATGTATAGCTACTTTAATGGAGCTTGTATTGGAAAATAATGTTTTTTTTTTTTATAACAAGGTAGTTTATAGGCAGAAGGTGGGAGTGGCCATGGGGACTCCATGCGCTAACAGTTATGCCAACTTAGTGTTGGCGGACTGGGAGCACATGGCAGTCCTATCTGGACATGAATTTTCTCTGAACCTTCTGTACTATAAGCGGTTTGTGTACGATATTTTTGTCTTGTGGCATGGGACAGAATTAGACCTTAAGAGATTTGTGCAATATCTTGAGTCCACTAGTACCTGTTTTAGATTTGTTTTAAATTATTCTTGCACATGTACTGACTTTTTAGATGTAAAGATTTCTTTAGTAGATGGTGCTTTATCTAGTTCCCTACATAGGAAGGCATGCAGGAAGAATGCACTTTTGCACTTTAGTAATATGCATCCACAGCACATTTTTAGGAACATTGCCAAAGAGCAATATCTGTGTATGTCACGCTTGCATACAAATGATGAGCAATGTAATGAAGCAATGCTTAATTTGAAAGATGAGTTATTAGTTAGAGGCTATAATGAGCAGTCACTAGATAAGTCCTTTAATACTGTAGCTGCTATGCGCCATGACAATAGCAAACCTTACTTCCATCGTACTTACACTTCATATAAGGGTAATGTACAGGATGTCGCCAGAAGTTCTGGCCAGTTTTGCTTTCTGATGACAAGGTAAAGGATGTTACAGGTTCTAAACCAAGTTATATATTCAGAAATAATTCCTCTTTGAAGCGACAGCTATGTTATAAAAACAGCTCGTGTTCCTTTACCCTTATCTGATCGCCAGGGGACATATGCATGCAGGCATTGTAAAGCTTGCATATATATTGGCACTGAGCAGGAATTTCAACATTCTTTTATTAATTACACCTTTAAACCATGTTTCTCTGCTGATTGCAGGTCAAAAGGCTTGATATATGTGGCTAGCTGTAAGTCTTGTACATCCTTTTATATAGGCAAGACCGTTAGAATGTTGAAAGAGAGCATTTTGCAGCATATAGGCGATATTAAACACATGAATTTGTTAAATGCCCTAGCTAAGCATATTTCAATGGCTCCTGGTCATTCTTTTGTATTTTATGTTCTGCAAATTGTGCATGTTAATAAACGGAAAGGAGACTTTAATGTTAAGTTGGAGAATGTGGAAGCAAACTGGATATTGAAGTTGCAGGCAGATAAGCTACCAGGTCTGAATCTAACTGTACCTTTAAAACCTGCCTTGAAAAAACAGAGTATACTTCAGTAATTGGTCTTGTGTCTTTTGGCTTTTCCCGGTTAGGGGTCGCCACAGCGGAACTCCAGTCCGCTAATGATTGGCAGTTGATTTTACGTACCGGCTTGCCAGGCCTGATGCACAACCTTCAAATAAGGTACGCCCATTCACGCTTGTCTCCACACAGAAGATGCTCTAGCTGAGAATCGAACCAGACAGCGTCTTATTGGTATTTATCTTAATTGATTAATTGACTAATGCTCTCTCTCTCTCTCTATATATATATATATATATATATATATATATATATATATATATATATATATATATATGTGTGTGTGTGTGTGTGTACACCTGCAATGTTTCTTTGTGGATCTGATGAAGCACTATGTGTGAAAGCGCTTATCATGTGGAATAAAGTTTATATCTGGTTTCTTACATTGGCCGTGGGGAAGCTTTGTTATATTTTGGCTATTTTACATTTTTACATAGCAACCTGGATATATCTTTTCTATTTTAATTTAACATTATTATAATGAGGACTCCATGGATGCAAATTATGTTAATTAACATGGCATGGCAATTTAGAGATGTATACAATGGATATAAAAAGTGTACATACCCCTGTTAAAATGCCAGGTTTTTGTGATATAAAAAAATGAGACCACAATAAATCATTTCAAAAATTTTCCCACCTTTAATGTGACCTATAACCTGTACAATTCAATTGAAAAACAAACAAATCTGTTAGGGGAAAAAATATATAAAAAATAAAAAACGTACAATAAGCTGGTTGCATAAGTTTGCACACCCTTAAACTAATACTTTGATAAAGCATCTTTTGATTTAATTACAACATTCCTGAGGAGGTACCATCCTGACCTTCTTAACTGGTGGGTAAAGGAGGTCAGACCAAGGGCACTAGAGATGTATTGTAAGTACTCGTATTATATTAGTGCTTGTTAACTTGTATTCAATGTTATAATATGATGGTACTGGACATGTAATTTATTATTTTTTTATGTCCGTTTGTTTTGTAGCTTGGGAGGCTCTTATGGAGAACACCCGTTTGTAATGCTGGAGAATGGAAAGGCTCTCAACGTGAAGGGGTATGTATGGCTGCTTCTTACCATAATTTTGAGTATATTAAGCATGTAGCTGCCAGTGTGTCTGCACACTGCTAGAGTGTGTCCCTGTAGGGGTCTTACAGTTTATGTTAAGGATTGCCTGCTACTCAGGGCTAGATCCAGCACTAGGCAACCTTGGCATCTGCCTACGGCTGGTGCTTGCTATGGAACTGAAAAAGCACTAAAACAATCTATTTTATCCTGTGTCTGATCTGACCTGATCACCCCTTTAAAATTACCATTTTCTCTCTTCTGAGTTGCTGCAGCATCTTGGCTAGGCAACTTAATCACTTTCTGTTTTTTTTGTCAATGGTTGGTTTATTCCATTTGGGTTTGAAGGCTGGGGCATGTTCCACATGTTTATTTTTTACACTGACTCTTTTTTTTATTTAATATTTCAAAAGTGGACTGGCTGTCAAACGCTCACTTAAGTAAAATGTATATCCTGCCTCTCTTCTTGTTCTATCTACCAACATATCGCCACTCATTTGGTCTGTTCGTCCTGCCCTCCCAACCTACTTGACAATGTCTCAGGTAACAGCAGGTGCAGGTTTAATTGCTTGGTACTTTTAACGTACCTCATTTGACACTAACTGCCCTGCCTGCATTTGATGTGATGAACAACCAAGAATATAGTTAAATCAATCAGTGTTTTGAAAAGAAAAAAAAATCACTGCCAGTAACACTGTACAAAACATGAGACCAACAAAGGCAAAGCCAGATCAGACAATAGTAACAGTAACGTTAGTGCTGCAGCTGCCTGCCTGAGCTCAGCGCCCAGAGGTCTTCCTGGATAGAGGGACTGTCTGACCTGACCAAAATAACTGGCTGATCTGACCAAAATGGAAGTATGCACTACTCTCTGATGGTCTGAGTCATCCAATTCTGACCTGAGCAGTTTAATGTTTCTTACTTTTGGGGGGAAAAAAGCATCTATAAACAAAAATACAGGAGGACTGGGTTAGCTTTACTGTGAAGTGATGTGATCAGTATGGATGCATGACAAAATTGTCAGTGTTAATGTGCATTGTTGTACATCTTGTGCAAGCACAAAATGAATATGTATAACAGCAGATCATCGAGCAGGGGAGCCTTGCAAACAGAAAGCTGTGCTGCTGTTAGTGTGAAAACTGACACATAGCTTTCCCAAAAGCATAGCTATTCTTTTTAGTTCATATCCAAAGTTTGGGTACAAACTCAAAGCAATAGCTATGCAGTTTTTTTTTCATCTTTTCTTTCCTCCGTCCCAGTCTAGATGTACTGCTTCATAATTTTTTCTCTAAAACTAGTTATTTACTAAGCTGGATATATGCCACAACATAAAACATCAATGCCAGGAGCCACAAACATCTTAATTGCAGTCTCAGGCATCATAGTAGATTTAGTTGCTTGCTAGCTGAAATATATATTTTCCTCTTTATCAGCACTAGCATAGACAGACTTGACTGTTCAAAACTATAGGGTGGGGGTGAAACACATCTGAACAGTATTTGTTAGGGTTTTAAAGGGTGATGTGACATTTTAAAAATGTTTATTAGAATAGATATCATTATTTTAATGCAATATTAGTGTCAGTAGTATTGTTTGGGCAGCCGCTGTTGCGCAGCAGTTAGCGTTGCCACCTCACAGCAACAAGTTCTCCAGTTCGATCCTCGGCTGGGGTGCCTACTGTGTGGAGTCTGCATGTCCTCCCTGTGGTCACATGGGTTTCCTCTGGGTGCTCCGGTTTCCTCCCACATCCGAAAGCCATGCTGTAGTTGGAATGGACACTCTAAATTGGCCCTAGGTGTGCCTGCGTGTGCTTTCTGTGGAAGGTTTGGCACCGGGCTGGCAATTTGACACCGTAAAACTCCACTGCCAATCATGAGCGGACAGGTGATCTGCTGTGGTGACCCCTAACTGGGAAAAGCCGAAAGAAGAAGAAGTAGTGCCAATAGTGCTGTTTCAGTGGAATAAAAAAACAGCTACAGTATGTTAGGAACAGTTACTTGTCTAGCAAGCCACAACAATGGACAGTTTTGTCTGAATGCCCATAACATGAAATCTAAAAGTTTATTGTTAATATTTTCAGTATGAATACCTTTTTAATTGAGCTTGTTTTTTTTACAAGCGGTGAGTGTAAAAATGCACTGTGGTGGGATACAGCAATTTGTCTGGTTCTTAGCACATGTAAGTAATGTTATGAGCTGTTAATGATCTGCTTCCTGTAGTATAGGGTTTGATTCCCTCAGTCACCTTGTGTCTTGTGTATGTCTCTTACCAAGTCACTTCACCACACAGTGTTAACAGACGTGATATGTTTGTGTTTTGAATCCCTGCATCCTTCACCTAGCTGTTCACTGATTGCTGTAAAAGTAAAGAAGAAATTAGTTTCCACACTGACAGGTTTGAACAGTGTTTTATGGTACTTGGGGAGAGGCAGACAAGTAATGAAATACTGGCATACTTGGGGGCTCCAGTCAATTACCCTGCCTAGGGCCCCAACTGAGCATGATCTGGCTGTGCTGCTACACAGTGGAGTTGCACTTAATTCTGCATATTTTACATAAATATGCATTTCAAGAACATAATTATAAGTTACACGCACATTTGACAATTGCCATAAGACATGCTGCGCATCATGCTTTACTGAGGTTACATATGTTATGAGGGTAAAGACAAAGCGTTGCACTGGTAACAAGGTTCTTAATATATTCATACGTAGGACACAGGTGTTCTATACCCTGGTATGGTTCCACTATGAGCTGTGTTTATCTGCAAAGGTAGTCTGATAGATGAGTAAGTAGCCTTACAAGTGCAGCTGCATGTAGTACAGCCACACAATGCATAACGCGAGGGTATAGCTTTATTGTTTGTTTAGTGGGGGAGGTATGTGTGTATTGATTAAGAATGTAGAAGAGATGGGGGCTGTTTATTTTGGACATACATTTTCTCTGTGTTATATAATAACTGTATTTTGTTCTGTGTAGCAGGTTTGAGGTGCACCTCATTGTTATGGGGTAGACCAATGCTGTTTGTTTGTATTGAGCCAATTAACCATGCACTTTCACATGCATATCACAACCACATAGTTGTTGCTAATGGTTTCAGAATACATATACAGCTTCATATTTATATGTGTAATTTTCAAGTGCTGGATGATGCTATATCACAGAATACCTGTAGGAGGTCACAAATACAGTACTCCACACAGAGGTCATGCTTTTATATGCACAGCACTACACATTTGTCCACATGCCCTGCAGCCACCTATGCACACATCCTAGGTAATGCTAGTTGTGTCACTACTCACCTGCCTGCACTTCCCTCATAGAGCCACAGCATAATGCATGTAGACAGTAGCTGGCAATGTGCTATTGTGCAATACTTCATACTTGCCTATCAAACATCTCTGTTATGAACTTATAGGCAATATCTGCTATATGTAAGAGTAAAGAGTCTCTCTCTCTCTCATTCTGTTCTCTCTCTCTTTCTGTACCTCTTGCTTTGCCACTATGCTTTTTTGTTACCTTTTTTTTTTATTTATTATTTTTTTTCTCCATTTTTGTTGGCATTTTCTACAGCAACTGTCATGGTTATGCCAGTGACATGGCCCACATCTCCATACTTCCCCTGCCTCAACTCCACCTGGCTCCAGACCTGCCTCCCCATTGGGTGCAGAATGGAACAGGCAGGAGGATTCCCCTATGGTCCCTGGTACAAATTCACTGGAGGGGACTTCTACTGTTCCATCTGGCAGCACTACCAGGGGTGTGCAATTTTTCACCTGAGGGAGCTGGCAAATGTGGCAGGGGAACTAACAGATGAGCAGCTAGAAGCCCACATTGGCTGCCCAGAGAAGTTCCTCATGCAGCTTATAGAGTCACACTCCTGCCTGTCTCTTCCTTCACTACTTCAGGAATGAGGGGGTGGTTTAGGTGCTTTCTGACATCTCCCTGGGTATAGCAGAGGCAATGCAATACAAAATTATATGCCCATCCTATCTCCCATCCTAGTATTTCCATTCCTTGTCTGTCACCGCCCTCCCTCCATTTTCTGTTGTCCAATCCTCCCCATCACTATTGTGCTCCTTTTGTCTGTGTGTCTATAAATCCAGTTTACTCCCCCAGTGTCTCTGAATTCTAGTCCCACACCAGATGATTGGATTGCTGACACTGCACTCCTAAGTATGTCATCATTCTGATGAGACGTTAAACCAAAGTCCCATCTGCTTGTGCTGGTGGTAGCAAAGGTGGATGTTAAAGGTCTAACCGCACCTACTGAAAAAAGTAGGGGAAGTTTCCCAATGCCATGGCCAAATTTTCCCCTAGTTATACAAGTGCCACCTCAGGGATCCCCTGAAAAGAGGCAACTAGCCTAGTCAAATTAACCCAGTCAATAATGGAGGGATGGATGAATGGATAAATAAATACATTTATGTTTGTCTAAGTGATCCTACTTGTAAACCTTATCTTCTTATAATCCCTTATCTTTCCCTTAAACCCTTCCCCATCTTTCATCTGAAAAAGAAAATGGGTGCCTGCCCTTGCAAAGTTATATATATATATATATATATATATATATATATATATATATATGTATACAGGATAATAGGATATGTATATGTAGATAGATATACACACACACACACACACACACACACACACACATATATATATATATATATATATATATATACGCACATGCACGCGTGCAAACACACAAACACACACGCAAACACACACACACACACACACGCTCGCGCAAACACAAATACACACACAGACACACATGCGCAAACACACACACACAAACACACATACACACACACACACACACACACACACACACACACACACACACACACACACACACACACACACACACACACACACACACACCCTTCCTCCACCTCCCTACTACCATTCTTTCCTTCCCTGTTTCCCTTGGATACGATGTTCCTCTGCTTGCTGCATCCTCTCCTTTTCCTGTTTCCTATACACCCAATTCTACCCCTTTGAATTGACAAAAAATAGATTTAGACATTGCTGTAGGCCCTTTAATGTGGTTTAGAGGCTTTCCTACACACTGCATAGTAGTGCATGTGCATGTGCTAAGAGACTTATTTATTTATTTATTTATTTGTTTATTTATGTATTTATGTTTGCCTTTGTTCACTGGGAAAGTCCAACTGGGTTTAGAAAAACCCGTCTTCAGTGGAAACCCACTGAGAAAAGCTCCTCAGATTTTTTTACAGAAATGATCATGATTACACAAAGAATGACAGAGTACCAACAGTCTGCAAATATTTACAGAGTACATGATATTTTAAAGTGTGCATAAATTTGCAGAGTACTTGAATATTTAAGTACTGTTTGTACATTTACAATATGTACATTTGTACATGTACAACATACGTAGCATCACATATCGTATACACAAGGCGACCTTATGAATCTTAAGTCAGTTGTAGTGTAAATGCTTTGCCATTTGGTGGTGTAGCAGGGAGAGACAAAAGCAGCACACAGAGTAAGAAACATGCATTTTTGAAAAAAAAGGTGGACAATCCTCTTAAAAGCACTACTTTGATTACTATTTACAGCCTCAGTCAATTCAGAAAGAGAGAGAGAACAAGATAAGAAGGCATTATGTTTTTGCATGATGTGTCCAAAAGAGATTCAGTGAGAGAGAGAGAGAGAGAACAGAGAGTGGAGGAAAGGAAATAGGTAATAGAGTGAGGGAACTTTTCTATATTAAAGGTATAGAATGTCTTGTTGTTGACAAGATTATGACTGCAGAATTTTGGCAAGTATATTAATGGGCTGTAGGGTAGCAAGTAAGTGATGTGTGTTTGGAAGGATAGTAACAGGAGTGCAGACAGAAAGGAGGGTGAGAAAGAGTGGGTGTGGCAAAGGCAGCAGTAAGGGTGAAGGTAGAAAGAGAGCAATTAGGAAGAGTGTGTGGGAATAGAGATAAAAGAGGTGGTACTACTAGAGCTCTGGAAATAGGTGGGAGCAGCGAGGGGAGTTTTGGAACAGCTGTGCAAGAGTAAAGTGACATTGGGAGAGAGTGAGGGGTGGAGAGCAACTGCGATTGAGAGTAGGTTGGATAACTTATGGGCTATGTACACAGTGTTAGACTAGTCGTGAGACTAATGTGTAGTACAAAAAAGGTATATGTTACAGAGCTAGGCTGTGGGAATGCAGGATCAGAGCTATTTGTCCATCAGATAAGATTTTAATAGGTTTTTGAAACAGCTTAGCTCTTGGACTAATACGATTTTGAATGTTTTTTTGAAACAGCTTAGCTCTTGAATTAGTTTTGGTGTTAATGGGATGTGGTTCCAGGGTTTGGAAATATTAGTTGAATACAGGAAGTCTCCTACATAACCATACATTTTGGCGACAATGAGAAGCGAGTTATCTCTAGAATGTAAAGTCTTATTTGGGGAGCATGATTGAATGATGTTGTTTACTGATGGGCAGTTTTGGGCTTATGGAAAAGTCTTTATACTGTTGTGAGTTGGGTGTGAGTGTTAAGTAGTGTGGGAGTTCTAATCAGGTTAAATCTTTGAGAGTCAGAAAGTGGTGTCCTCAGAAGTGCAGGTTGTGGCAAATTTTGCTATTTTACTTTAACTTTGCTCCAGTTTGCTTAACAGTATGACTTGAAAAAATGCATGCAGAGTATAGGAGTGATGGCAGTGGGACAGTAGCGGCTGTACATTTTCTGTCTGTGTCAGTGGGGTATGCTTTAGATCTCTTTAAGGATCTGATGTTTCTTTTTTTTTTTTTTTTTACAGCTTGTGATATGTGGTAGTCTAGTTTCAGCTGCTCATCTATGATGGTGCCTAGTAGTTCTGCTTGGATTAATTGTTTGATCCTGTGATGTTGGTGGGGGTTAAGACGAAAGATGACTATAGCATTTACAGTTATGAGAACCTCTTTACATGGGTCCTGTCATTTCTGTGGAAAGTTTTTCTAATTTATAGCTGCATGTGTTCTAAAATTCCATATAGTTGATTGATAATTATCTTTGGGCTGCATCGTGCTATACCCATGGAAGGCATGTCACAAATGAACTAGGCATGTTTCTGAATCCCAGGGAATAACCATGTATCTTCCCTTGACTAATTCATTTTAACTATCATTGAAATTCATGCTTTTCTTTACAGTTTGTGTTGTATAATACAGACTTTTGCAAAGACATAAACAGTAATACCTTCACAGAGATGGTATCACAGAGAAAACAAACCCAAAGTTTGATGCCATTACTATATTAAGTAAAGCTATAGTCAAATATGTATTGATTATTCTAGCCTTATCATATACTATCATAATATTAAAAGTACATGCCAGAAGAAAAGAGAAAAGAACTGTTCATGCATGATATTGACTGTAACACAACATATGAAAATGAAGAAAGTTTATCCAACTCCTATCCTGTCTAACAACGTCCCTCCACCAAAAAAAGTAAATCATATTGGAACTGCACTATGTCATACGTGCATATTATTATACATACTAATTCGCAATTACTAATATCTCTATGAAGCCACGGTACAGCTCTCAACTTCTTTACTTAACAATCGGGGACAAATGCCGAGAATCAAGAACAGTGTTTAAATATTACTCTTAATTCCCACGTGCAAAATGGGAAAAGGGTTGAGGATGGATGGATATACTCTAATTCACTTAAGTTAATAGCGCAACAGGTTTTGCATCAACCTACAGTTTCCGAACAATAAAGACAGTCTGCGATACAACAGATTGTGTCTGTTAATCTATACATATGCGTAAACCGTGGTATATAAAATAGTTTTCGCAGCTTTAAAACTATTTGGTAATCTTAACTTCAGTACACGGCTTAGTCCACCACCAGTACTACCAAACGGACATTTATTGGCAGCCAGCGACCTATAACTAGGTGTAAGCAGAAATTTCTATTATCTACTGAAGGTTTTTATTGCTAACCCACACTCACCTAACATTTTAAAATGCATGCATGTCTGCGAATGTGGCCCGTATGCACGTAAGAAAGGTACGCATCGTTTTCAGCTGTTGTCAAATACATCAGCATTACTTGTTTTTAGATGCATTTTCTACCTATAAGCACTACTTCTGCATATCTGGATTACAAACGTTACTTAGACAGTTCTACAACAACATGCCCAGATGTTCGGAAAAGGGAATGTCCAGATTCAAATATGCTGAGTATGCTTGTCTACAACCTTGGCTGTAGTCCCCAGACTGCACTTGGAAAAGTTCAGCAGCATGTATGCTTACCTTCTCTGCGCCTGCCTCTGCAGGTTCGCCAGCTGATCTCTGCTTCCAGGTGTGTATTTGTGCTGAAAACCGGCATTCCAAGAGCAATGCACCTCGACAATTATGTGCAACAGGTATAGGATGAGGGCCCTCTGAGATCTGTTTTCCGCAGGGATCAGCATCCTTTCCGCTACTTCTCACAAAACCCTGTCAGGAAGCAGGACTTTTAAAAACTTTTCCTTAAAACTAGGGATGCATAGAATTAAGAAATACTGACGTATTCTTTAATGCAAACGCGTGTCCCCTACAGTAAATTGCAACAGTTTAAGAAAGTTGTTTTCTCCTCACAGCTAGCAATTATTTGAATCGTGTGTCTGTTCCTGGCTCCTAAATACGCCAGTAAGGGATAAAACTAAGAGGGCAGGGGTAGAGCCCTAGATGTGTCACTGACGTCTAGTTGATGGATTGCCTAGGAGGAAGGGACTGCTGTCACATAAAGTCCAACCCTCACAGTTTTCACTTTTAACATAGTAAGGCTCACAGGCAGCCCGCGTAAAGGCCATGAGAGGGACGAATGCCAGAACATGCCTACATCTTCCCCCCTCTGACCACCCGTCTCTGACTTATGGGGAGGGGGGGCCCTGAAAGGAGCGAATGCCGGAACAAACTTAGATCTCCCCTTCCGTCCACACTTTCCTGAGTCAGACGGCGGGGGGACTCTGTCACAATGTAGTTACACTCTTCTATACGGTCAGGCATCCATGTTCTCCGTCGTTAAACAAAACACAGAGAAAATACACCTAATGGGGAATGGGGGCACCACGCTGGACTATTGTTCAATATGTCATAAAGTCAATAAGTGATGAGTGTGTGACAGAGACACGGGGGGCGGCTGTAACAGGTCGAGTCGAAAGCAGTTTACCTGAAGACTGGCAAGGAAGATTTCAAACATCATACAGATCATTCAATAAAGATCGTCCGAAAACTGTTATATTTCGGGATTCAACTAAAATAGCCTCTGATCACAGAAATGTGGTCAAGTGAGAGCAAATGTCAATAAACAATTCAGATGTAAACAAATATCTTATCCCAGGAAGTCGGGTTTACAGACTCATCAGCTGTATTAAGTAACCTGCATCTACACCTGATTTTCGTGAAGCCTTAGCAACGCCTGACGAATGAAAAGGAAATCTAACAGGGTACATCCGAGCGCACTTCTGTAAGGGTACACACTGTCCGCGGCATCTTCTAAATTTCGGCCCCGATTTTAGATTGGCTTCAATGCTGATGACTTGGCGATAGATGACTACCAGGGGGCGCTGTCCAGGGACAGGTTTACCTACGGCATTTTGCAGTTTGTAATTCCAAAACATTTTTAAGTCATTCATTGCCAGTTTTTGTGTATGTACTTTTAGAGAGAGAGAAGTTCGTTCAGTCGTTAAACTGCCTATTATACATCTGATGTGTTGTTGACCTGACGTATTCATTGCACTTATTGTACATCAAATTTTGCCTTCAAGCTGATTTTATTCATAAAAATCGTAAACGATTGAACTAAGCTATATAAGGTTTAGAATCTGAAATACTACTCTTGCAGACGTTCTGCTATAATTATATGCCTCTTCTTTGCCCAATAATCAGCAGCAAAGCAATAAACAAGGATGACTAAATAAACATGGAATTGCCATGGGGCAGGAATAGACGTGGTCATGTGCACTAAGTACATTAATACAGCCAACAGTTGGAAGGAAATGTGTGCAGTCATGCATTCATCGCATGTTGTAGACTTGTAAAACATAGCCCATTTATCTATGACTACTGACTAGTTAAACGAAGCAAGTATCCAAACACTGTAAGCAGTTTCTTCAAGACCACCATAACCATTCAACACCGATGACTGTTAAAGAAGAAGATTGGTGGGGTTGGATCTTGTTATATAACCCAAATGTGCCACGTTTTGCCGAAACTTGCACACATGTGCAAGGGTCTATCAATCTTCAGGGTGTCCATTGCATGAACATTCATTTCCAAAGTCAGCTCCAGTGAAGTTAGGAGAGTGCTTCCTCACCACAGCCCTCCCCCAAAATGTAATCTTCCAGTTTTGACTTTCTATCACAGGGGGGAGAGTGACCCCTCCTCACTCAACAAGCACCCCCAAAGATATTTTCAAAGAACGTATGCTCTATATAAATAGTGTCTGTCTTGTTCCACTAGATAGACCTGTTTGTATTGTATTATACTCATTTTCCTTTAATTTCACTATAAAGTTGCTAAGATTTCTCTAAATATTAAATTATTATCATGTAAGTTGTATATATTCTTAACCAATTTTTTCACATTATGTCTAATTTGGTATAATTATTTAAATTGTAAATGTTTTTGTATTATTTTTGAAGATTGTAAAATTATTGTTCTTAAAATATTTTTATAATACTGTGGAGATTTTCTACCTGGGCATCCAATGAAAATGGGAATGTACTCATTTGGACTTTCCCAGTAATCAAATCCATGCATCCATTTACAAACCCTTTTTCCCAGTTTTGCACATGGGGTCAGGGTGTCACGTCAACACTGGCAATCATTTACAGCCAAGATTTATAGCACCAGGTGGCTAGCCCTGCTGCAGTAGTTCTTCAACATCACAGACTCACACTCACACCTATAGCCAGCTTAGAGTGTCCAGTTTACCAACTGCATGCCTTTGGAATGTGGGAGGAAACCATAGCACCTGGAGGAAACCCATGTGGACACAGGGAGGACATGCAGACTCTGCACAGAAGGCACTCCAGAAGGGAATTGAACCAGGGAACCATCTTGCTGTGAGGCGACAATGTTATCCAGTGTGTTGCCCCTTTCCTGATTATCAGATGTGAATAAATAAACATCTCTTACATAGAACTCAGGTTTTTTAACCTTATCTGCCATCACAAGCTATATGGCAATCCAGTTTCTATGTGCTCAAGCTCTTTTGAGTGTTTATGCACTCTGTGCATCCTTGGATAACCTAACTTAACTGTATCACTTCTAGCTCTCTCTCTCTTACTACTACCTACACATTTTTTTCTGTCATATTCCATACTAGTTAGCTCATGTTACACTCAATTCCCATAATCCCTTATTACTGTAATTTATTTATTAACTTTCAAAGTTCACACAACTTCATCTGTATATTTACTTACTTCATGCCTAGTACATTGGTTCAGCAATGTATTGACCTTAGTCTTACCATATTTCTTCTTAGTTTCTTGCCATACTAAGTGAAAATTTCCATATATGTATTGTATTGTATTTTTATTCATCCTATGTATTCCTTTATTGCATGTATACTTAAAATGTAATCTGTGCTTATCTTTGTTCTTACTATTTGTTTACTTAAACTTTTTTTGGGGGAGCTTTTCTCCTCGGGTCTCTGCTGAAAAAGGACTTCTAAGAACACAGACAGATTAACCCAGTTAACAAATGTAAAAATAAATAAATAAATAAATTTTGTTCAGTTGTATTTCACTATATCACTTTCACTTGTGGCCACCTTACTCCTGGCTGTTCAAAAAATGCTTACAAATTCCAAGTGCAAATGCATTTACTCTCCAGTAGTGACATCACTGCCCACCCCTGTAACATAATAAAGTTAAGCCCTGGTAAAATTGCACATCTCTGCAGAATTCATGAAAAGTGCCTCCATTTCATCCCTGTCTTCCCCAAATAATATACGAGGAGCTTCTGTTCCTTCAGTCCAAGATTCCCCTAACCATCTTATTGCATCTCTTATCCCATAGATGCATAGGTAAATACTAGGCAATCAGCGTACATAACATTATAAGCCTATTCTGTAAACCATATGTAGCTCCCACTGTATTTCATTGTAGAAGTAATAGACTGTAGTTTACCATTACACCACAAGGTGGAGCTCCTTTTCAGGGATATAAAAGACAATTTTGAAAGTGAAAGGGAAGACTGGGATACTAGCTGGAGGGAAGACTGAAACTGGTAGCTGCAGGGAAAAAGGGCCTTGCTGCATGACTGGGTTTTCTTTCCTAGTGCTTTGGGACAGGGAAGTGAAGTAGCAGATTGTGTCTGTCTTTTGCTGAAATCCTGGATGATGGTATTTTGTGGAATCAGGAGAGAAGTCTGAAACCAGTAGTTTCATGCTTGCATATGATTCAGCAAGAAAATGAGTTCCTTTTGGGCCTAGTACAGAGAAGCCATAGATGATTACCAGAGTTCTGGCCAGTGCTTTTTCTACTTTTCTCATCAGAGGAACCACGGTGCCTGGTCACTAGGATATTCTCGATGGAGTGTTGAGAGTCTCTGGCCATCATTTTTATATTTTTATAAGATTGTGGATCCCCCCAAATGCTTTGTGGATTACAAATAACTGGGATCCATATGAGCTCCAACTTGGGCCCCATCAGGCCAGCAGCAAGACTGTAAGTAGTCACTGGCCAGTGAACAAGATATAATAGAGTGTTTCATAGTTGGTCTTTTTAAAATTGATCAAGGGAGTTGAGGGTGTTAGTAATGCTCAATGACATTACATTTTCTCATGTTTGTATTGTTGCATTATAAATCTTCATTGTTTAATAACATTGTATTTTGCTCGTGTTAGTACTGCTGCCTTCAAGAATTTTGCTGCTCAATGACACTGCATTTTCTCATATCTGTATTGTTGTATTATAACTCTTTTATTGCTTAATGACATTGCATTTTTCCCATGTTTGTATTGCTGCATTATAAAGCTTTACTGCTTATTGATATTGCTGTCTTTGTGCATGTTTGAATGTCAAGACCATTTTCTGTTGAGTTCTGGGGAAGAAGGTGAATGTATGTCTTCATTGCATGCATATCTCACCTTGCCTTATTGCTAACTGGTGCACTGTTGAAATAATTTGTTTGTGGTTGTGCTATTGCCTTTTAAACTAGATGTGTCACCTAGAATAAAATCTGTCATTCTTGCCACCATGGTGTGTTGGGCCTATAGGGGTGTCACCAGAGTCAGGTAGGGAGGAATCCATATCTACTTCAGCTACACCTGTGGGTGCGCTACACATATCCAAAAATTCCAGTCCGCCTCAAGGAGGGGAGCACAACACAGACCAGGGGAAAATTTGTGGTTGCCAATCCAGTTATCTAGGCTTGCCTTCCAGGTGGCAAGAGTGCTACTCTGCTTGGCATGTTTTGTAATTTTTTCCAGAGGTGGGATATACACTAGGATATGACTCTTGTCATGCCAACATGTCAAATTTATGTACTGATGAAGGTTTAGTCCTTTAACCAGGTACTGAAGGAACCATTTGTTCTGTGTAGAAATAGGAGCTCAAAGAGGGTAAGATCTTTCATGGATCAAAATACTAGTCACAGATCCCCATAAAGGACTCCATAAGAGATTAAGTACAGAGAGAGAAGGATGCAAGTCTGTCTGGATAACTAAGGGTCTTCAGGCTACTGATATTATAGGTTTACTATCATATGTTCGAAGCAAACTCCATCAATTGTACTTTTGTCAAACACGGAAGTTCAAAAACGGTAATATCGAACACCAAAAGCCAAGCTAGGAATGGTTTTAACATGGGTCGAGATAGGTGTTCAGTGCTATTGCCGAACTACAAACCCCTCCCCTATCTCGACCCATGTTAAAATCCATTCCTGGGTCGGCTTTTGGTGTTCGATATTACAGTTTTCAAACTTCCGTGTTCGACAAAAGTGCAGTCAACAGAGTTTCCTTCGAACATGTGATAGTAAACCATACTATAATTAGGAATCTCTGAGATTTCTCAAGCTGAGTGATATCTTTAGTCAAATACATGTCAAACAGGGCCTTATATTCAAGAATATGTCTAATGAGATATGAGTCAAAGGGAATTAAGACTTCTTTGGATCTAGAAGAGATGCCTTTGGAAACTAGATGAGCAAGACTGGAGGCTTTCCAAACTACCACAGAGACACGATGTTCAAAAGATAAGGAAAAAAAGAGTGCCTAGATCCCTTATGTCACATATATGGCATAATCTGAAATGTTTTGTTTATCCTTGCACTAATTTTTAACATGCATGGTCTAATCCACATTGAAGGACTTGTGAGTTATTGGAAGATCAAATTACAACACCCAATTTACAGTCATCTGTAAACTTAGATAACTGTAGGCCAGGAGGGTTGGTCTAAGAAATAGATATCAGATAGCCACTTGGTCAGATCCTTATATACTGATTGTTCTGCTTAACTGCTATCCACTACTTTGATGACTGTTTCAAAGAAATAAATAAGGTTAAAGAGGGATGACCTGGGGTCCAAATGGAGAGATGATAACATTTTTAAGAAAAGGAGAATAGTATTGCTGGAACTGAATTCATTCTCAAGTCTTGGTGTGTGCCTTCACATGGTGGACCCTGTTTTCACAAAACCTCACCAAGATGGCACTGATATATAGACTGCATTTTTATATAGCATATACCTTGGAGAGAGGTAGGTTAAAAATAAAAAAAGACAGCTGGGTGCACAAGTTCCAGGATAAAAAGTGCCTGATCCTGGTATGGGCACTGGTGCCAGGACTGGAAGGAATGACAGTGTAAAGTCCTTAAGACATGGAAACATGCCTACAATGGGGTTAGGCCAGGCTCAGGGGGAAGATGGCCAACCTGTTGTAGAAGGAAGTAGTAGTCCACAAAAACTACAAAAACTGACAAGCAAAAAAGAGCCATAAAGATGACGTAATGGACTATTATGGCTAAGGAAGAAATTGCGTATTATTACTATTATGCAAGAAGCCCAGAATTTCCAGACAGAAGATATTCAAAAAGATTAAGAAGAAATTAGATGGAAAAAAAAACACTTGAGCAAGAAAAAAACTGTCAAAAGCTTCAAATGCAAATTTGTGTTCATTAATACAACAGATCCACAAAAAATATTACATAGACAAAGAATCTTTGGACTGCTTGGAAAAAGAAGTGACAGAGAAAGTATCATGAAAATATAAAGAACAAAACCTAAAGATTTTTGAAAGGTATAAAGGGGATAAAGATTGGGTTGTGCTTTATGCAAAGGGCATATGAAAGATACCACTTAAGATTAACAAGGTGAAGTGGATTTTAAAAAGATCCGCATGTAGATTGTAAAGTGAGGGCAGATGAGATTGATGAGTAATTTAATGTAGATCTTACAGAGTTATCCAGTTGAGCAATTGTCCCCAAAATTTAAGAGAACAGGTGGAGCAGGTGATATTGAAAAAATTCTCTGGGAGAAAGAGATTTATAGATATTTTTCAAGGAAGCAATAATTATAAATCTAAGATATTTGAGAGTTAGGGGCTGAGTATGACCATCCCATTAAATGGTATAAGCTCCCAAAATGATGGTATTTGGAGAGACATTCATACTTCCAGTGTCTCTAGAAGGCTGGGTGGGTTCCTGAGTTTGAGAGGGTGGTCTGTGTAGCATGCCACAAACTGTAAGCAAGTGTTTGCTTTATGGTTATTGCACCCGGATAGTTCTCCATGCTTCGCATTGCCACTAACCTGAAGTGTGTGGGTATCTGATGAAAATGGATACTCCTCCTTTGTGGTTCTGTCCAAGCCTTTGGGGCCAGAAAGTATGATATGAGGTAAAACCTGATAGTGCTGGGGTGCTCCTCAGGGAGCCTTGAACCAGGTTTTCAGTCACTGCACAGACATCGGCGTTCTCCATACTGAGAAGGGGGCTTCGAGGGCGGCATCTTGGAGGTTGCACTTGGCATTGAGCAGCATTACCCTTAGTTTTTTCCACTTGTGTTTTCTAGGGAGGTAGGTTTGTCATTTGAGCCTTGCCTCTTAAAAAGGCCCCAGGCAAGAGCCTTGGCCAATATCCTGAAGCCCAGGGGTGACAGGTGCAAACCATCCTTGTGAAGCAGCTGGGTTTTGTCAAGTTATGTCATCCTGCCATGACAGACATTGACTTAGAAATTTACCCAGTAATTAAGCCAATTGTTAAACTGATCATTTTGTCTTTGTACTGTGGCATCATTCTGGTGAGGGTAAGATGCCGTTCAGGGTCAGGTCATACCGCCCGGGCCACACAATCAGAGCCCTATGTCTCATGTAGTCCAGGGGGGAGGCACGCCTCAGGTTGCTTACACTGCACAAAAACAATGACTGAGTCATATTTGTACTCCTGCTGCTGTGGAGTGACCTGAGTGCTTTGTGATATGTGGCGGATTCTAGCTCCCTTTCACAGGCAGCCACTGTGACCCTCCCCTTGTTCAGTCTGCGAGCTGGACATCGTGTGCCTGACTCATGGAGTCACCTATTACAAGTGTGTCTGGCATGTTGTTTGGCCTTAAGGGCTGTGGACTGTTTAGCACACTGACTTTTGTGAGCTGTGTTGCATTTGCTATGTCTTGGAGGTGGTGGTTGCTTTTTGGTGTCTGCTGGGAGGCCCCTGCTGTTTTGCAGATTTTTAATCAGCCCAGCATGTTTTGTGTGTTTATGTGTTTGGTTTGCAGTTGTGATAGTTCTATGTGAGACTGGGTTTGTAGGTATGGAGTTACCTTTCCTCCTGACTGGTCTTGCCAGCATTGAATTGAGAGAGCTCAGCCTCCAGTTTGGCTATATAGTTGCATCTCTGTGACATATTTGTATTTGCTGGGAGGAGGAGAGGTTGTCTGTGCACATGAGTAAGCAATTGTAACATTGCCTCAAGATTCCCAGATTCACCAGCTGAACAGGAGAGGACGCCAGCAACTGACCCTTCGGCTACATGCTAGAAATAGTGAAAGATTGGTTGTGTAACTGAGTCAGAAAGGACCTATAGGGAAATGGGTACTCAACAGAATTTAGTGAATGAATAATTTTCGCTTGTTTAAGAGTGCTTTTACCCAGGTATACAAAATGCTTTTAGGAGCAAAAATGAGCTTTCAGATAGAGTATAGGCTGTTTAGGATTGCAGCAGAACAGTTCTAAGGGAAAAATTGAAGAGCAGATTTACGGAGCCAGAAAAGCTTAACCAAGGCTGCAACGCATCACAAGCAAAGTCAAGTAAAGGCAGATTTTAAGCAGTGAACTACAAAGAGCTAGGAATGGTCCCAAACAACCAATTACCAACAGCTGTGCTGAGGTCACTTCCCCAAGGATAGGTGGTTGCCTGGCTCCCCACCCCACTGGTGAGCAAAGAAACTTCCTTTATCCGCAAGGTAATGGAACACAGGAACTACACTCACAGCCCAGAATACAGCAAATGCCTGTACTGGTCTAAACTAGTTGGAAAAGGAAAACAAGGATTACTTTTGTTTTTTGCAGAAATACACAGAAAAATGCAGAGACAGTGATAATTGCTACACAGGCTAGCACACTTAGTGGGCAGCTCCACAGTTCAATTAAAACAAACAAACAAGCAAACTTTCACTCAAATTGGACTAAATGCAACTTTGGGCGCAATTTTAAAAATAAAATGCAGTAATCAGTAAAAACAGTTCAGGCTAGTTTAAAGTGGGGCAGCAGAAGCCATTTTCAGTGAAAAAGCAAAGATACTTAAAACCAGAAAGTAGTCGCTCGAGTTCCTTGCCAAGGGACCACTCTGGTAAACCACCGGAGTTTGTCTGAGCAGTATAGCCAGAAAAACGCCCATGAGTAAGGCAGATTTTAAGCAGTGAACTACAAAAGAGGCCAGGAATGGTCCCAAACAACCAATTACTTCAACAGCTTCTTGTGCTGAGGTCACTTCCCCAAGGATAGGTAGAAGCTGCCTGGCTGCCCCCACCCCACTGGTATTAAAAGAAACTTCCTTTTATCCAAGTAAGGTAATGGACAACACAGGAATTATAATTACAGCCCAGAATACAGCAATGCCTGCATACTGGTCTAAACTAGTCTAAAAAGGAAAACAAGGATTATTTTGTTTTTTGTTTTTTTTGCAGAAATACACACAGAAAATGCAGACAGTGATAAATTAGCCACAGGCTTAGCACACTTTAGTGGCAGCTCACAGTTCAATTAAAACAAACAAACAAGCAAACTTTCACTAAATTCACTAAATGTAACTTTAAGTGCAATTTTTAAAATAAATGCAATAATCAGTAAAAAAACAGTTCAGGCTAGTTTAAAGTAAGCAGCAGAAGCTATTTTCAGTGAAAAAGCAAAGATACTTAAATCCAGAAAGTAGTCGCTTTTCAGTTCCTTAGCCAAGGGACCACTCTTGTAAACCCACGGAGCTTGGTTCCCGAGCAGTACAGCTAGAAAACTTCAGAGGCGGATTTTAAGCAGTGAACTACAAAAGAGCTAGAATGGTCCCAAATCGGGCCACTACTAACAGCTTCTTGTGCTGAGGTCACTTCCCCCAAGGATTATTGCTTAATGACATTGCATTTTTCCCATGTTTGTATTGCTGCATTATAAAGCTTTACTGCTTATTGATATTGCTGTCTTTTGTGCATGTTTCTGAATGTCAAGACCATTTTCTGTTGAGTTCTGGGGGAAGAAGGTGAATGTATGTCTTCATTGTATGCAATCTCACCTTGCCTTATTGCTAACTGGCGCACTGTTGAAATAATTTGTTTGTATTGTGCTATTGCCTTTTAAACTAGATGTCAACAGAATAAAATCTGTCATTCTTTGCCACCATGGTGTGTTGGGCCTATAGGGGTGTCACCACAGAGTCAGGTAGGAGGAATCCATATCTACTTCTGAAGCTACACCTGTGGGTGCTTACACATATCCAAAAATTCCAGTCCGCCCTGGCAGGGAGCACAACACAGACCAGGGGAGGGTCTTCTAGGCTGCCAATCCAGTTATTCCAGGGCTTGCTCTTCAAGGTGGCAAGAGTGCTACTCTGCTTGGCATGTTTTGTAATTTTTCCAGAGGTGGGATATACACTAGATATGACTCTTGTCATGCTACCATGTCAAATTTATGTACTGGATGTGAAGGTTTATCCTTAACCAGGTACTGAAGGAAACCATTTGTTCTGGTGTGGTGAAATAGGAGCTCAAAGAGGGTAAGATCTTCATGGATCAAAATATTTGTCACAGATCCCCATAAAGGACTCCATAAGAGAGCCTATACAGAGAGAGAAGGATGCAAGTCTGTCTGGATAACTATGGTCTTGTATACTGATATTATAGGTTTACTATCATATGTTCAAGCAAACTCCATCACTGTACTTTGTCAAACAACGGAAGTTCAAAAACGTAATATCAACACCAAAAGCCAAGCTAGGAATGGTTTAACATGGGTCGAGATAGGCGCTCAGCTGTTTAACCACAAACCCCTCTCCCTGATCCTCAATTCATGTTAAAATCCACACCCTAAATGGCTTGGGCAGGTTCTGGAGACACTGCCAAACTCCTGTTCATGCTGCAGGCCAACAGAGTTTGCTTGGAACATAAAACCATACCATAATTAGGGAAATCCTGAGATTTCTCAAAGCTGAGTGATATCTTTTTTAGTCAAATACATGTCAAATTGTGGCCTATATTTAAGCATCATGTCTAATGAGATGAGTCAGTGTGGAATTAAGACTTCTTTGATCTAGAAGAGATGCCTCTTTGAAACCAGATGAGCAAGACTGAGGCTTCCAAACTACTACAGACATCATGTTCAAAAGATAAAAAAAAAGATGCCTAGATCCCTTTATGCGTGTCACATATATGGCATAATCTGAAATGTTTTGTTTTATCCTTGCACTCACTTTTAACATGCATGGTCTAATCCACATTGAAGGACTTGGTGAGTTATTGGAAGATCAAATTACAACACTCAATTTACAGTCATCTGTAAAACTTAGATAACTGTAGGCCAGAGGGTTGGTCTAAGAAATATGTCAGATAGCCACTTGGTCAGATCCCCTTATATATCGATTGTTCTATAATCATATCCAATTACTTTGATGACTGTTTCCAAAGAAATAAATAAGGTTAAAGAGGGATGACTCAGTCCAAATGGAGAGATGATAACATTTTTAAGAAAAGGAGAATAGCATTGCTGGAACTGAATCTATCCCCTGTCTTGTGTGTGCCTTCACATGGTGGACCCTGTTTCAATAAAACCTCACCAAGATGGCACTGATATATAGACTGCATTTTATATAGCATATACCTTGGAGAGAGGTAGGTTAAAATAAAAAGACAGCTGGGTAATAAGTTCCAGATAAAAGGCCTGATCCCCTGAAGGCACTGTGCCAGGACTGGGAACACAGTGTAAAGTCCTTAAGACATGGGAACATTGCTCACAATGGGGTTAGGCCAGGCTCAGGGGAAGATGGCCAACCTTACAGAAGGAAGTAGTAGTCCACAAAACTACAAAACTGACAAGCAAAAAGAGCCATAAAGATGACGAATGGACTATTATGGCTAAGGGAAGAAATTATGTGATTATTACTATTATGCAAGAAGCCCAGAATTTCCAGACAGAAGATATTCAAAAAGATTAAGAAGAAATTAGATGGAAAAAACACTGAGCAAAGAAAAACTGCAAAGCTTCAAATGCAAATTTGTGTTCATTAATACAACAGATCCACAAAATAAGAGCAGACAAAGAATCTTTGACTGCTTGAAAAGAAGTGACAGAGGAAGTATCATGAAAATATAAAGAACAAAACCCAAAGATTTTGAAAGGTATAAAAAGAAATAGAGACGGGAAAAGAAAAGATGATATGATATGGAAAGTAAATATTTATGCAAAGGAGAAAAGCTAAACAAATCCAATGCAAAAGCAGGTCCAAACATATTTAAGAGAAATATAATCATGACACCCAGAGATGGAAAATTCCCCACACACAAAAAATCCAGATCACAAAGGGGATAAAACAGAACATTAGTAAAGTTAGGTTAAACACATAGAAGTTGAGATATGGATGTCTGAAGTAAAGGATTTAATGCAAAAGTCTAATTATTGTGGTTATGCCACAGCATGATAGAACAATGTGTCCCAAATTAAAGAGAAAGAAAACAGGTGGGAGCAGGTGATATCTGAAAAGAAATATGATATGGAAAGAAAAGAGATTACATGGTGCAGTATATTTATTCAAAGGAGAAAGCTAAACTAATCAATACAAAAAAGCAGCACCTAAGATATTTGAAGAGAATTACAGGCAAAGGCATGATGATATGAAACATTTCACAATTCAAAAAATAATAAAACAAAGGGAGAAAGTAGAAAAAGGATTAGTAATGGAGAAGTCTTTAAATAAAATGAAGTTATTGATTGCTCATAAAGTGAAGGATTTAGTGTAGAAAATCCAACTCGCATAATGTCACAGCATGATGGAACAATGAGTCCCCAAATGAGACAGAAATAGGTGGAACGGGAAGCATATGATCACTTGCCACATGAAGATGCTCTGAAGCCTTCAACAGGAAACCAGTATAAAAGTTCAGCTGCAGTTGCAGCCCAAAAGAGCAGGTGCCAGCGCAACACTGACACAATCAATGTTGTGAAGTGATACAATGAGTTCCCAATATGGAAACATAAATAGATGATACAGATGGAAGTTGAAGAGAATATGTCACAGGAAGATGTAACTGAACTTTATGTAGAATGCCCACAGGAAACGGAGAGCAAAGAATGTACCTCAGCTTCTAGAAGAAAATGATCTAAAGGAAGAGTTGCTAGATATAAGAGATGGTTAGACATATTAAGATCAATGAAAGAAATAGATTACAAAGTAAAGGCACCCAAAGATGTTAGAAGTCTGATAAAACTAATGAACGTAATAATCAAGATTATTAACAGAAATTCATGTAAGATATATAACAAAAGTAAATGGATGTTTGACGTTTTAATTAATAACAGATAAAGTCTTACCAAAAAAGTGCAGAGTGACAAGGGAAAGGAAGGGAAAAAGTAAAATCCCATTATGCAAGCACTGAATGGAGAAAACTACAAAGCACAAGACAAGATGTCACCACAGAACAGTGGCAGAAGAGGGAACAGATCAACATAAATACTTATAAAGACAGACGTGATAAAAGCAGCATGCAGTATCAGAACAGACCAGGATCTCTTCACTAGAGGTGATAATATCTTGGACTTGGTATTAGCTAACAGGAGTAACCACTGCAGCACCCCTGCAGTATCGTCCTCCCTGGTAAGATCTAATCATAAAGCGGCCATTTTTGTAGTCACCATCTCCCCAGACCCCCCTCTAGCTAGGGTCAAACAAAAAACAATTTTCCAAAGCTGATTACAGCCTCCTGAGGGATGGTATAAACAGCTTCAGAGCACCCTCCCCCTCTTGAGGAACTGGCACCAGTATCCAAAACTATACCAAAGCACTATACGAGCATTTATATAGATGCATGGAATTAAGAATACCCAACAAGACTAAATCATCCTCCACAAGGAAGAGTAAACCTGTCTGGTGGACATTTGCAATAAATAAACTCTATAACAAAAGGAAAAAATTGCTGCCCAGGACTAAGAAGGAGCAGGTGACCAATTGGAAGCAATCTCTCCTTAGCCTGAACAAGCAAATAAGAGCACTAGTGAAATCCTTCAAAGCAAACATCGAGTCCAAATTGGCCACATCTACTAGAGACAATCATAAGGCCTTCTTCACATATGTCTGCAATCTTAAAGGAAGCACCCGGATCTGTTCAGAACTGGTGGTCAAGGACACCACATATACAAATGCCGTAGATATAGCAAACTTGCTGGCTGACAGATTCAGTGAAAACTTCACCCCTCTGTTCCACCCATCAGTAAATCAGGACATTCCCATTACCTGCCCCCGTCCCCTTATATCTAGGGAACAGGTCATCCCTGCTCTCTCAAAGGCAAAAATACAGCCTCCATGGGACCCGAT